>NC_088223.1:48684341-48984341 GCF_036934945.1 Oncorhynchus masou masou | reverse complement strand
CACTCTAAAATGTGCAGTTTTGTCACTCTGCCAAAGATGTCTCAAGTTTTGAGGAAGCGTGCAATTGGCATGATAATTTAATTTTCATTTCTCTACCATAAGCCACCTCCAAAGTTGTTTGAAAAATTTGGAAGTACATCCAACCGGCCTCATAACCGCAGACCACATGTATACACAAGCCCAAGACCTTCACATCCGGCTTCTTCACCTGCAAGATCGACCAGCAAGGGGAAACTGAGGAGTATTTCTGTCTTAATAAAACCCTTTTGTGGTGAAAAACTCATTCCAATTGCCTGGGCTCCCCAGTGGGTGGGCCTGGCTCCCCAGTGGGTGGGTGTATGCCCTCCCAGGCGCACCAATAACTGCGCCGGTGCCTGGTCATGTGAAATCCATAGATTAGGGCCTAGTGAATTAATTTAAATTGACTGATTGCCTTATATGTAACTCAGTAAAATAGTTGAAATTGTTGCATGTTGCATTTAAATTTTTGTTCATTATAGATGCAACACATTGATGCATGTCATACCGCCTGTAAACACTTGGGGCCAGTAATGATCTTGTGTTATACTCCTCTCCATTAGTGCCTCGGTCGTCTTCGAAGGGGGGCAATTATGATGTTTGTGACTTAATGCAGGGTTTCCCAAACTCGGTCCTAATCCCCCCCCCGCCCCTCTAGCACTACATAGCTGATTCAAATGAACCGGCTCTTCATCAAGCTTTGATTATTTGAACCAGTTGTGTGGTGCTGGAGGTAAAACCAAAATGTGCACCCAACCCAGGAACGAGTTTGGGAAGCCCTGACTTAAAGCACCTTGACAGTCCTTGAAAGCCCCTCTTCTCGCCACATGAGGCAAATTAACAGCTCTGTGAGTTGCCTGAATAGACATGCGTTCTAGGCACGTTATAAACGAATATCAACATGAGCAGGTTGCTCTGATTGGGGCAATAGGCTGCCTGCCAGAAACCAACAGCGGATCTGAGTTCATTGAGTACATTTGCCATGAGGAAATACTCCAAACATTTCTTCTTAATGAAGACTATAAGTAACATGAAATTATTTTATCAAACCCATGTGCATCGCCATAGCCTCTTTATATAAACCTAATCTATTTGGGGAAGGATGGAAAGAAATAAAGAAATAAAACCTTCCAGATGCACAATGCCAGAACTCCTGTCCAAGAGAGGAGCTTTAAAAGAGTCTTTGGCGCACTCCAAATCTAGGCCTAATGCCTTTGAGACTTAATCCGAGGGACTGAACCTAACATTAATCCCATATGCCCCGGCAAAGGCTTTCAAGAGATTGGGATTTGCAGATGAGGATCAACCCTGACCAGCCTGTATCTATCCATCTGTGGGTTAGCTCTGTCCCTAGCTACACAGCTACATCAATAGAGATAGATAGATCTTTGTATCTTTGCTATTATGGCATCTGTTACAGCATGGGCAGTGCCATTAGGCTATCTCCATTTTAAAGTAGTAATTTACAAACCATAGGCAACCCAAATTAAATAAGAAGATAATGCTCTGATCATTGGCTGATTGCTCCCAACTCATTGGAATCCCCACCCAGTAGACTACTTTAAATGGTGAAAGCACCTAATGGCAATGTCCCTGCTAAAATAGGTTATATCAATCTAGATCAGCGATGGGCAACTCAGGGTCAGAGCTGGCCCTAGCCCTGTTGGGGGGCTCCCCCCACCTTGCGAACAAAACATTGTAGCGGCACCCCTTTGACAGCAGAGAGAATGTTTTAGAGGAAATGTCCTGCAAATTTTTAGATCCAAACCCTTTCCATTCTCAAGAGCAGAGTTCTGCAACTGGTGACCTGCTGGTCGAATTTAGCCCACGGTTGTTTTATTTTGGCCCCAAGTTTTCTGTACAAAACATTTTCTTTGTTGGACAAAAAACACTGGACAACAACTGGAAATCAGCTCCAAGTGATTTTAATTTTGGAAATCTCATCCCAAGTATTCCCACGCATAATGCGATGTAATCGTATACAAGTGTAAACAAGGTTTGAAATCATTATGTTTAAATCAAATAATATATATCTGTTTGGGCTACTGTAATTATGTTCCGGGCCCCCGAAACATCCACTCAAGAAAAATTTGTCCAGTGAATTTAGTTGATGATCCCTGCTCTAGAGTTTTCTATCTAATTTCTTACCCATTTATTTTTTCACTCATTTTTCTCCCCAATTTTGTGGTATCCAATTGGTAGTTACAGTCTTGTCTCATCACTGCAACTCCCGTACAGACCCGGGAGAGGTGAAGGTCGAGAGCCGTGCGTCCTCCGAAACACAACCCAACCAAGCCAAGCAGCACTACTACTTCTTGACACAATGCTCACTTCCCACCCGGAAGCCAACCTCACTAATGTGTCAGAGGAAACACTGTACACCTGGCGACCGTGCCCACCACAGGAGTCACTAGTGCGCGATGGGGCAAGGATATCCCTGCCGGCCAAACCCTCCCCTAACGACGCTGGGGCAATTGTGCGCCGCTCCATGGCTCTCCCGGTTGCGGTGGGCTGCAACAGAGCCTGGACTCGAACACAGAATCTCTAGTGGCACAGCGAGCACTGTGATGCAGTGCCTTAGACCACTGTGCCACTTGGCGACTAATTTCCTACCAATTTCTTACTCAGTTTATACAGCATCTTGTGTTAACCAAGACATTTGCAGGTGTCAATCAAAGAGGAGATTGATGCCTAACACTAAACCTTCAACCAAAGAACAATATATCTCTGTTTTGGAAAATGTTGGTGATACGGTATATTTCTAGCTGTATAGTCAATATGAATCATCCAGAGTCTTGATATTAAAGACAATAAATAAACAAAATGTACAATACATTTCCATGTCAGTTGAGAACTCTGGACATTAAATTGAACTACAATAATATACATAATCAGTAATCATCTGAAATTATAGAACACGCATACATTAACAGTGCCTTCAGGAAGTATTCACACCCCTTGACTTTTTCCACATTTTGATTAAAAATGGATTAAATAGAGATGTTTTGTCACTGGCCTGCACACAATACCCCATAATGTAAAAGTGGAATTCTATTTTTAGAAATGTTTACAATTGAATAGATGTCAATCTGAAATGTTTGGAGTGAAGAAGTATTCAACCCCTTTGTTAAAACTAAATACACAACATGACCAAAAGTATGTGAACACCTGCTCGTCGAACATCTCATTTCAAAATCATGGGTATTAATATGGAGTTGGTCCCCCATTTGCTGCTATAACAGCCTCCACTCTTCTGGAAAGGCTTTTTACTAGATGTTGGAACATTGCTGTAGGGACTTGCTTCCCATTCAGCCACAACAGCATTAGTGAGGTCGGGCACTGATATTGTGCGATTAGGCCTGGCTCGCAGTCAGCATTCCAATTCATCCGAAAGGTGTTTGATGGGGTTGAGGTCAGGGCTCTGTGCAGGTCAGTCAAGTTCTTCCACACCAATTGTCTATGGAGATTGCATGGCTGTGTGCTTGATTTTATACACCTGTCAGCAACGGCGTGGCTGAACTAGCCAAATCCACTAATTTGAAGTGGTGTCCACAGACTTTTGTATGTACTGTATAGCCTAAGTTCAGGAGTAATAATGTGCTTAACAGGTTACATAATAAGTTGCATGGACTCACTCTGAGTACAATAGTAGTGTTTACCTTGATTTTTTAATGACTACCCCACACATACAATTATCTCTAAAGCCCCACAACCACAAAGGCCAGGGAGGTTTTCCCATACGTCACGAAGAAGGGCACCTACTGGTAAATGTGTCATTTTTAAAGCCGACATAGAATATCCCTTTGAGCATGTTGAAGTTATTCATTACACTTTGGATGATGTATCAATACACCGTCACTACAAAGATACAGGCGTCCTTCCAAACTTAGGTGCCGGAGAGGAAGGAAATTGCTCAGGGATTTCCCCATGAGGCCAATGGTGACTTTAAAACAGTTACAGAGTTTAATGGCTGTGATAGGAGAATACTGAAAATGGATCAACAACATTGCAGGTACTCCACAATACTAACCTAATTGATAGAGTGAAAAGAAGGAAGACTGTACAGAATAAAAATAAGTTTGCAACAAGGCACTAAAGTAATATTGGAAATGTTATGTTTGGGGCAAATACAATACAACATATTACTTCGTAGCACTCTCCATATTTGCAAGCATAGTGGTGGCTGCATCATGTTATGGGTATGCTTGTAATCCTTAAGGACTGGGGAGTTTTTCAGGATAAAAAACAAACAGAATAGAGCTGAGCACAGGCAAAATCCTGGAAAGGAGACAAAGGGCTGTGAGACAAAGGTTTAATCCTAGACACATGGAAAGTGGGATGTATGAGGATACGGGGCAATAGAAGATGAACAGCAGAGGGGCCAAGGACTTTAGAGATGGGGAATGAACCAATAAAATGGGGGAAAAGTTGTCGAGACTCCACCTGGAGGGGTAGCTCATGGGTGGACAGCCATACCCTCTGTCCGGGCCGATAGCTGGAAGCCGGGGTACAGTGGTGATCCGTCTGTTGCCGAAGAAGAGAGGACATGGCTCTCTTCCAGGTACACCGACAGCGGTGGACGAACATCTGGGCAGAGGGTATGCTGACCTCTTTCTCTTGCTCAGGGAAGAGCGGGGCCTGGTAACCCAATGAACACTCGAAGGGCGAGAGTCCAGTGGTCAAGCAGGGAAGGTAGTTGTGGGCATACTCTCCCCACACAAGTTGCTGGCTCCAGGTGGGGGGTTGGCAGAGACGAGGCAGCTCTGATTGTCCGTTTTTATTTTTTTATTTTACCTTTATTTAACCAGGAAAATCAGTTAAGAACACATTCTTATTTTCAATGACGGCCTGGGAACAGTGGGTTAACTGCCTGTTCAGGGGCAGAACGACAGATTTGTACCTTGTCAGCTCGGGGGTTTGAACTCACAACCTTCCGGTTACTAGTCCAACGCTCTAACCACTAGGCTACCCTGCCGCCCCTGTGAGTGAAACCTCAGAGGACAGGCTGGCCGATGACCCAATGAGGGTGCAGAATGCCTTCCAAAACCTGGATGAGAACTGAGGACCCCGATCAGGGACCATGTCGACCATGGATCCGGAAGACGTGCTGCTCCATAAGCTGGGCCGTCTCCTTGGCTGAGGGTAACTTGGGAAGGGGAATGAAATGTGCAGCTTTGGAAAACCTATCCACTACAGTAAGGATGGTGTTGTTGGGAGACCAGTGACAAAGTCCAGGGAAATATGGGACAAGGGGCGATGAGGAACAGGGAGTGGTTGAAGGCGGCCAGCTGGAGCTTGTCGTCGAGTCCTGTTCTGTGCACACACAGTGCAGGCAGCGATGAATGTGGAGACTTACGTAACCATGGCTGACCACCACAAACATTGGCGGATGAAACCCAGGGTCCGACGGAAGCCGGGATGATAGGTGAGTTCAGAGGAATGGGCCCATTCCAGGACCGGGGACCGGGCCGAATCTGGGACGAACATCCGGTTACAAACATCCGGCTGCACCTTTGAGAACCCAGCTCTCAATACCCCAGACTAGTGTAGCTGCTAGACAGGAGGTAGGGAGGATGGTCTCAGGGTTAGCTGGTGTAGTAGCGGAACTATACGGGCTTCACATTCTTGGACCCAGGGCGGTAAGCGATGGTAAAATTGAATCGAGTGAATAACAGAGCTCAAAGAGCGTGCCTTGAGTTGAGGCACTCGGCGGTGCGGAGATATTCTAAATTCGTATGTTCGGTCCACATTAAGAATGGATGTCCTGCCCCTTCAAGCCAGTGAAACAACTCCTCCAGCACCATCTTGACCGCAAGCGCCATCTTGACCATTCCCCGATTTTCCACGTCATAGTTCCTCTCAGCAGATTTGAGATGATGGGAGAGGAAACCGCAGGGATGCAGCTTTTGGTCCTGGACAGAACACTAGGACAGGACGGCACCCACTCCAATGTCCGAGGCGCCAACCTCCACCACAAACTGACGGGATGGGTCCAGATGGATTAGGATGGGGGCTGTGGTGAAACAGTGCTTCAGATCCAGAAACGCCCGTTCAGCAGCTGGGGACCACGGGAACGGAACTTTGGTAGAGGTGAGTGCAGAGAGGGGGAGGCCAGGGTGCTGTAGCCCCGAATAAAGCGTTGGTAGAAATGAGCAAATCCCAGGAAAAGTTGAAGCTGCACTCTGGATGTGGGTTGGGGCCACCGCTCTCACCTTGTCAGGATCCATCTGAATGTTCCCTGCAGCGATAACGTATCCAAGATAGGAGATAGTAGAACGATGGAACTCACATTTCTCCGCTTTAACAAATAGCTGGTTCTCCAGGAGGAGCTGGAGAACTTGTCAGACATGGAGAACATGCTCTTGACCCGACTGAGAAAAGACAAGGATGTCATCAAGATAGACAAACACAAACCGGTTCAACATGTCACAGAGCACATCATTGACCAGAGCCTGGAACACTGCGGGAGTGTTGGTCAGACCAAACAGTATAACCAGGTACTCGTAGTGTCCACTAGCCGTGTTGAAGGCTGTCTTCCACTCATCTCCTTCCTGTATCGAAACCAGGTGGTAGGCATTCCGAAGGTTAAACTTCGAAAAGATGGTCGTCCCCTGGAGAGGCTCGAAAGATGAGGAGATGAGTGGTAGCAGGTAACAATTTTTACAGGCATGTCATTAAGGCCCCGGTAGTCGATACACGGGAGCAGGGTTTTGTCCTTCGTTTCCACAAAGAAAAACCCTGCGCTGGCAGAGGAGGCAGAAGGACGCAGCTAGAGAGTCCTCAATGCATACCTCCATGGTCCTGGTCCCCATGATAGACAAGGAAGGAAGCTGCCCCCAAGGTGGTGTGGTGCCCGGGGGGAAGTTAATAGCGTAATCGTAGGGTCAATGGGGAGGAAGGGATGTGGCGCAAGCCTTGTTGAAAACCTCCAGGAGGTCCTGGTACTCGGTGGGAACAGTGGAAAGATCCGAGGCTTTCCCCAAGCCTGCAGAAAGACCTTACAGAAAGACGTTCTGCAAGGCAGAAACCGTGGACAAGCGAGTGTGGCTGAGAACAGACAGGCAGAAAGGTCGGAACCGGAAGACTAGAAAACTTGAGAACTGGTAACACAAGGAAAAACATGCTGAGACAAGACGAACTGGCAACAGACAGACAGAATACGCAGGTAAATACACAGGGGATAACGGGGAAAATAGGAGACACGTGGTGGGGGGTGGACACAAGCACAAGACAGGGGAAACAGATCAGGGTGTGACATCCACCAGACACTGGGAAACAAATGCACCTTTCAGCAGGACAATAACCTAACACACAAGGCCAAATCTACACTGGAGTTGCTTTAACAAAACGACATTGAATGTTCCTGAGTGGCTTAGTTACAGTTTTGCTTAAAACGGCTTGAAAATCCATGGCAAGACTTGAAAGTGGCTGTTAAGCAATGTTCAACAACCATCTTGACAGAGCGGAAATAATTTTTCAATAATGTGCAAATATTGTACAATAAATATTGTGCAAAGCTCTTAAAGACTTACCCAGAAAGTCTCACAGCTGTAATTGCTGCCAAACCTGATTTTGATTTTTTTTCATGCATTGAAGAGGTGTGAATACTTATGTAAATGAGATATTTCTGTATTTCATTTTCAATAAATTAGCAAACATTTCTAAAAACATGTTTTCACTTTGTCATTACTGGATATAGTGTTTGTTGATGGGTGAGAAAAAATGTCTGTAATCCTTTTTGAATTCAGGCGTAACACAACAAAATGTGGAATAAGTCAAGGGGGTACGAATACACAGTAAAATGTTCTATCTCAATAATTAACATGGTGTAATACAGCCTCATGCTGTACAACCTCAACCTCCAACCATATGGTTGAAGGTTGAGATTGTACCGGTTGAAAGTTGAGATTGTACAGCATGAGACTCTATTCCACCATGTTAATTATTGAGACAGAACGTTTTACTAATGATGCTCACATTATGCGGTTGTTTAAGCTCCCACACATGAAGGCACTTATGGGCGTCTGTCTAGATAAGAGCATCTGCTAATTTACTCCAATGGAAATGTATTTGGAAAGAAGGCCTATCTCTCTTCTCCTACAAGTTATTCTCTCTCCCTCTCTCTCCCTCTCCCTCTCCCTCTCCCTCTCTCTCCCCCTCTCCCTCTCTCTCTCTCTCTCCCCCTCTCCCCCTCTCCCTCTCTCTCTCTCTCCCCCTCTCCCTCTCTCTCTCTCCCCCTCTCTCCCTCTCTCTCTCTCAATGTGACAATCATTCTTGCAATCCCTGCATTCACTGAATCTCCCCTTATCCAGAGAGAAGAAAATGGGAATCATTTCCTCATCATGCTCTCCCCTCCTTCCTTCTCATCCCCTGCTTTCTGAGGAGATGTTCTCCCACCCAGCAGACTGTGAATGCTCATCCTTGTCCATGCTTGACAGAAATGCTTTCACTCCAGGCAGAACAACAGAAGGCAGCAGCAGGAACAAAGCTGTGTGGTTGACGCATGACCTGTAACAGAAGTGATTCACTCACAAAGCCCTGGGCCGGGTCATCTGCTGGAGTTGGAGGAGGGGACTAGGGTGGAACCTTGTTGTTGTACCCCCCCCCCCCCTTACAGTAGAGTGCATACATTTTTCATACTGGTCCCCCATGGGAGTTGAATCCACAACCCTGGCATTGCAAGCATCATGCCCTACCATCTGAGCCACTGGACGGAAGAGGGTGGGGGGGGCTGGGCAGTGATGGAATCATATTGAATCTCCCAACCGTGTCAGAGGCCGACTGTGTATGTCACCAACGAGGAATGACCTAGTCAAGTTTTTTGTTTTTAATCTGTTCCCTATGGGGGTCTGCAGGTTCACAGTGGCCTTAATGCGTTAGTGGCTCAATGGGTTGTGATTGACAAATGGGGTTATGAAGGAATCATCAATGACAAATGCAGTACTTAAGGTATCTTCCTCATGGATAATTGTATTCCCTTTCTTCTATATGTGACATGGTTTGCACTAGACTAGGGTCTGGTCACTTGGCCATGGTGTGTAATACATTAACCTATTATTTTCATGATTGTACACCAGGGGGATATGTAGTCAAGCTGAAGCAATAGAAAGATACATTATTGATATCTTAATATCTTTGGGGCTTGACTAGGTACGTTGGTGGATTGAAATGGCTGTCTATGTAACGGTTTTCCTGTGTCGAAGGAGAGGCGGACCAAAATGCAGCGTGGTTGAAGTTCATGTTTTTTAATAAGACAACTAAACATGAACATAATTCAAAACAATAAACGTGGAAAACCGAAACAGCTCTATCTGGTGCAACAAACACAGAGACAGGAACACTATACAAAAACAATAAAACAACCGTGAAGCTAATGCAAACTGTGCTGAAACAAGCAATCCACATAGACAATCACCCACAAACAAACAGTGCAACCCAGGCTACCTAAGTATGATTCTCAATCAGAGACAACTAATGACACCTGCCTCTGATTGAGAACCATACTAGGCCGAAACTTAGAAATCCCCAAATCATAGAAAATCAAACATAGACTGCCCACCCCAACTCACGCCCTGACCATACTAAATAATGAATACAAAACAAAGGAAATAAAAGTCAGAGCGTGACAGTCTATGGAATTGTTGACTGCGTTAATATTGCAGTTTGGTAAGTATTTGTGTGTATGCACATGTGTTTATATGCGTTTGTGCTCATTTATGTCCTTTTCCATATGTGTGCGCTGTTTGAACGCCAGCGTGTGGAGCTGCCTCCTCTCCTGCCTGTCTGTCTGTGAAGTGTGCACTTGGAGAGGATGGGGATGCAGTTGCCATGACAATGGGGCTGTGTATTCAGGAGTGCAGGCAGAGCTGCGATTGGAGGAACCAAGCGAAGCGGGCGGGTGAAATGCTGAGCAAACCTGTCAGCCAGCATCCCCCATTCACTTCCACTCGGTAGATCAGGAAGGTGATAGAGACGCTTGGCTCTCATCAAGGCTTCCAACAATCTTCCACAAAACATTTCACTAAAGGCAAGGACCACCTGAAACCCACCACCTCAGATCCAGCATGGCCACCATTACCTGCACCCGCTTCACTGAGGAATTCCAGATGTTTGAGGAACTGGGCAAGTAAGTGCCACTGGAGATTTTACCTTTTTTTTACTAATCCAAAGTGGTATTTGGAATTGCATTTCTGGCCTGTGTGACAATGAAAGATGACCCCTGTTCAGTTTGAGTCAGAGGCATATGTTTACAGTCAGTGAGGGAGGCAGGGTTGATTACATATCTGGTGGCAGAAATGAATGACATTAGACTTCTGAGGAATCCCTTTATGGTAGGAGAGGGGGAAAGGTCATTTTAGCTGATGAAATGTCATTTGTTATGAGAGAAGGGGAGAGAAAGAATAAAAAGAATGGTGAAGAGATGAAATGGAGGAGTGAGAGAGAGAGAGTGGCTTGGTGCTGAGAGTTTAAGAGGGAACAGGTGGCAGTGGCAAGTCAGGGAGAAAGGTCTCACTTCTGATGGAGCAATGTGAAACGAGACACATCTCCCACCTGAGAATTATTTCAGAACTCTTGACAAATTCAGGTTTGCTGAATGTGGTGCGTCTGGAGAGAGGAGCATCATCAATCAGAAGACAAAAACCGTAGGTAGCTAACTGTTATCACAGGAAGCTGGATGATGTCACCGAGTGTCTTATTGGAAATTCAGTGGAATGAGGCGAGATGTTGAGACTTTAATATTTTATATCGGTGCTCAGTCGTTCACTTTCATCCTCTACAGGTTAACACACGAAACACACATTCTCCTTCTTTCCCATTATCGGCTGCTACGAGACGGCGCAATAATGTCGATTGTCTGATAAGTTCCCAAAGAATTCACACCAGCTCAAAGAACGTTGAATTGTTCACTACCAATCGAGATAGAAAAGAGGACACATTGAAGTTGTTTATTCTCGGTGTATTGTGTTAATAAAATATAATGTTATTTGTCACATGCGTTTAATACAACAGGTGTAGTAGACCTTACCCTGAAATGCTTACTTACAAGCCCTTAGCCCAACAATGTAGTTTTAAGAAAATAGAGCTAAGAAAATATTTACTAAGTAAAACTAAAGTTGAATTTTTTTTTTTTAAGTAACACAGTAAAATAACAATAATGAGGCTATATATATAGAGGGTACCGGTACCGAGTCAATGTGCGTGGGTACAGGTTAGTCAAGATAATTTGTACATGTAGGTAAGGGTAAAGTGACTATGCATAGATAATAAATGGGGGGTAGCTCACTATTTCAGATAGTCCTTAGGTATAGGTGTTTGTGTTTGAGATTTTAAATTGTCCTGGATTGTAATGCTTGATGGTGCTACTTGAAATGCTTGATGCGGCTATATGTAATGATTGATGGTGCTATATGAATGCTTGATGGTGCTATATGTATTGATTGGTGGTGCTATATGAATGCTTGATGGTGCTATATGTATTGATTGATGGTGCTATATGAATGCTTGATGGTGCTGTATGTATTGATTGATGGTGCTATATGTAATGATTGATGGTGCTATATGAATGCTTGATGGTGCTGTATGTATTGATTGATGGTGCTATATGTAATGATTGATGGTGCTATATGTAATGATTGATGGTGCTATATGAAATAATTGATGGTGCTATATGAATGCTTGATGGTGCTATATGTAATGATTGATGGTGCTATATGAATGCTTGATGGTGCTATATGTATTGATTGATGGTGCTATATGAATGCTTGATGGTGCTATATGTATTGATTGATGGTGCTATATGAATGCTTGATGGTGCTGTATGTATTGATTGATGGTGCTATATGTAATGATTGATGGTGCTATATGAAATGATTGATGGTGCTATATGAAATGCTTGATGGTGCTATATGAAATGATTGATGGTGCTATATGTAATGATTGATGGTGCTATATGAAATGCTTGATGGTGCTATATGAAATGCTTGATGGTGCTATATGAAATGCTTGATGGTGCTATATGTAATGATTGATGGTGCTATATGAAATGCTTGATGGTGCTATATGAAATGCTTGATGGTGTTATATGAAATGCTTGATGGTGCTATATGTAATGATTGATGGTGCTATATGTAATGATTGATGGTGCTATATGAAATGCTTGATGGTGCTATATGAAATGCTTGATGGTGCTATATGAAATGCTTGATGGCGCTATATGAAATGCTAGATGGTGCTATATGAAATGCTTGATGTGCCCCTTGTGTTTAGAGCATTGTAATGTGCTCAACCATCTGAGTTTGTGACACATCTACAGAAAGGGTCCCCACCCACACTGCTACTCCCCCCCTCTCTCTCTCCCTCTCTCTCCCTCTCTCTCTCTCTCTCTCTCTCTCTCTCTCTCTCTCTCTAGCACGCACGCACGCACGCACACACACACACACACACACACACACACACACACACACACACACACACACACACACAGGCAGCCAAAGATGCTTACATAATTTCATTTGGGGGTGGCAATCGAATAGTTTGACATGGACATATTTCATAATACATACAGTACTATATATACACTACTGTTCAAAAGTTTGGGGTCACTTAGAAACGTCATTGTTTTTGAAAGAAAAGCAAATTTTCTGCCCATTAAAATAACATTAAATTGATCAGAAATACAGTGTAGACATTGTTAATGTTGTAAATGACTATTGTAGCTGGAAACAGCAGATTTTTAATAGAATATCTACATGGGCGTACAGAGGGCCATTATGAGCAACCATCACTCCTGTGTTCCAATAGAACGTTGTGTTAGCTAATTCCAAGTTTATCATTTTAAAAGGCTAATTGATCATTAGAAAACCATTTAGCAATTATGTTAGCACAGGTGAAAACTGTTGTTCTGATTAAAGAAGCAATAAAACTGGCCTTCTTTAGACTAGTTGAGTATCTAGAACATCAGCATTTGTGGGTTCAAATACAGGCTCAAAATGGCCAGAAATTTCTTCTGAAACTCATCATTCTTGTTCTGAGAAATGAAGGCTATTCCATGCGAGAAATTGCAAAGAACTGAAGATCTTGTACAATGCTGTGTACTACTCCCTTCACATAACAGCCCAAACTGGCTCTAACCAGAATAGAAAGAGGAGTGGGAGGCCCCGGTGCACAACTGAGCAAGAGGACAAGTACATTAGAGGGTCTAGTTTGAGAAACAGACGCCTCACAAGTCCTCAACTGGCAGCTTCATTAAATAGTACCCGCAAAACACCAGTCTCAACGTCAACAGTGAAGAGGCAACTCCGGGCTGCTGGCCTTCTAGGCAGAGTTGCAAAGAAAAAGCCACATCTCAGACTGGCCAATAAAAAGAAAAGATTAATATGGGCAAAAGAACACAGACACTGGACAGAGGAAGATTGGAAGAAAGTGTTACGGACAAACAAATCTAAGTTTGAAGTGTTCGGTTCACAAAGAAGAACATTTGTGAGATGCAGAAAAAATGAAAAGATACTGGAGGAGTGCTTGGTCAAGCATGGTGGAGGCAGTGTGATGGTCTGAGGGTGCTTTGGTGGTGGTGAAGTTAGAGATTTGTTCAGGATAAAGTGGATCTTGAAGAAGGAAGGCTATCACTCCATTTTGCAACGCCATGCCATACCCTGTGGACGGCGCTTAATTGGAGCCAATTGGAGCTAAATCCTACAACAGGACAATGACCCAAAGCACAGCTCCAAACTATGCAATAACTGTTTAGGCAAGAAGCAGTCTGCTGGTATTGAGTCTATAATGGAGTGGCCAGCACAGTCACCGGATCTCAACTCTATTGAGCTGTTGTGGGAGCAGCTTGACCGTATGGTATGTAAGAAGTACCCATCAAGCCAATCCAACTTGTGGGAGGTGCTTCAGGAGGCATGGGGTGAAATCTCTTCAGATTATCTCAACAAATTGACAACTAGAATGCCAAAGGTCTGCAAGTCTGTAATTGATTCTTTGACGAAAGTTTAAAGGACACAATTATTATTTCAATAAAAAAAAACATTATTTATGACCATGTCAACGTCTTGACTACATTTCCTATTCATTTTGCTACTAATTTAAGGTATGTTTTCATGGAAAACAAAGACATTTCTAACTGACATCAAACTTTTGAACGGTAGTGTATACATATATATATTTTTGTTAACACGAAACTCTCACAGGTGATGGCTGTGCTGCGCACACATCGATGTCTGATGAATTAGCTGACATTTTAACATTCATGAATGTAATGTGAGTGCAATTTTCCGGATCAGAACAGATCTGAACAATGGAAGTGGCAACGATGATTACGGCACTGAATGATCCACAGCCGTGTCCCTTCTGTTTCCGACCTAACCTGGCCTTTTTCCTGATGTGTACTGACAGTAGTACTGAGGAAATAAACAATGTTACAGTGGCCAGGGTGAAGCCCTGTCTCAATCTGGATCCATTATGGTAGGCAGCACACAATCAAGTTCATGTGTCGTTTCGAGACTCACAAGCAATTCCTAACACAGTAACTCAATTAACCAATCCTTCCAGAGCAGAGGCACAGGATTACCATGAGGAAGTGCGGCTGAGAGAGAGAGAGAGAGAGAGAGACGATGCTATCTGTTTCATCTGGTTCGGGCAGAATGAACTGTCTTGTCTGCCCCCCCCCCTCCCCCCTCCTCCACACACACACACACACACACAGCCGATCCACAGGGCTCCTTTGATCTACTTGCTGTTTCCCTAAGGCCACTTGAGCTACGCACACAGAAGGAAAAGGCCACAATGGTTGAATAAAAGAGTCGGCAGTTTAGGTTTGGTTTGGAACAGAAGCTTGGGATAGCACTGACCTCGTGTCTCTGTCTTCAGTTTGAAAGGAGGTGGCGTCTCAGTCATGGGGATGGCGTGTTCTTAAACTCCAACCTGATCTGTTTGGGATCATCGGCCAAGGCCTGATTTTGTTGCAATCATGCTATTGTACAGCTCAAAAGTTTTTCGTGCCTACTGGCAAGATGCCAGTTCAAATATCAACCACAGTATTTGTCAGATTTTCCTAAAAGAATGCCCACAGTGCAATTGTCAGGGAATGTATTTTTCCAGTCAGACTGTGAATGAGTGCTATAGCCTCGGTCTGTATTTAGCTGGCAGTTTAACTTTGACCATGAAACGAATGAGATATTAGCCATTTTAGGTGCAAAAACATTATGTTCAAATGAATTGGAAAAGGAAATTAATATTCACCATAACTGTGCAGTTCAATATGCATTTTTGTCTCCTGCTTTTTCCCAGGGGAGCTTTTTCTGTGGTACGTAGATGCCTCAAGGTCCTCTCAGGGCAAGAGTATGCTGCTAAGATCATCAACACCAAGAAGCTCTCTGCCAGGGGTAAGTCTTTCTTATCACACTCCAACTCCCCTAAATATGTTTTAACAGTCCTTATGGCGATTATTGCATTGTTGGGTTTTCAGTTTGCAAGAAAGGCATTTCATTGTACTTGTGCATGTGACATTAAAACTTGACACTTGAAACTCATTTCATCCTCAGTTTTGCCAGAATCCTTTGTTGGGTAATGACTGACCTGGAAAACGCTGCTGGCTCACATTTCTAAAATGGTTTGAACTGGCTGGATATCTGACTGTGGGTTTTTCACAGTTTGATTGGCACATTGATATTTCAGTCTCTCTGCCCCCCCCCGTGCCCCTAGTCCTAAAGAAGGCAGCCCTACTTATGAACATCTGTTCAATGAATGATAGTTGTAACATTATCCAATGGGACGTAAACTACTGTTTTTGATGAGTTTCGTCTGTGATCCTATGCTTGACAGCGGGTTTGGAGTAAAATACTTCTCCCTAGACATCAAATTGATATGGCCATTACTCTTAGTATTGCTGGTCCGTTGAAATGAATAACCTTAAAACTAGTTGAGACAAACAAGTAGCAGTGAGTTCATAATAGTTCATAATAGTTCGTAATAGTTAATAATAGTTAATAATAGTTAATAATGGTTCATAATGGTTCGTAATAGTTCATAATACTTCATAATGGTTCATAATAGTTAATAATAGTTAATAATGGTTAATAATGGTTCATAATGGTTCATAATGGTTTGTAATATTTAATAATAGTTCATAATGGTTCATAATAGTTAATAATAGTTAATAATGGTTCATAATGGTTCATAATAGTTAATAATAGTTAATAATGGTTCATAATGGTTCATAGTGGTTCATAATGGTTGATAATAGTTAATAATAGTTCATAATAGTTAATAATGGTTCATAATGGTTCGTAATAGTTCATAATAGTTGATAATGGTTCATAATGTTTCGTAATAGTTAATAATAGTTAATAATGGTGAATAATAGTCAATACTGGTTCATAATGGTTCATAATAGTTAATAATGGTCAGTGGCACCAAGGTGCCTTCAAGCTGGAATCCTTAATGATGAAACTGCCACGACTGTTTGGGGTATTACAACAACAAAACAGTTACTGCAAACAACGAACACTGTTTTCTTCCCGATGACATCATTGCACGTGCGATAGAACAGCAGAATATGTCCTGCGCTTTTTTTGTGACCAAACTGCTTGACGCTCATCACCTCCGTTTCGTCTAACTAAACAATAACAATAACAAAGCGGCTGAGGGAGGACAGTGGTTCTGTTTCCCATAAAACCAGGATTCCGCCTTTAACGTTAATTAAAAGGCTAGCATAAACCAAGGCATTCTGAGGGACCACACAGCAGCCAAAGTATTCTTCTTTTCATTAAAAAAATAATAATCTGATTTCCGGGTGCTGTTGAGATGAAAAACCTTTTCTGTGTCTAAAATGGCATCCTATTCACTACTTTTGACCAGGGCCCATGGGGCCCTATACAGGAAATAGGATGCCATTTCGGATGCAGCCCTACTGTCTGGTAAGAGCGTGGGAGGAAACAGAATGCCCCACGGGTACGCGAGTTATCAGCAACTCACACCTCTTACACAATGTTTATTTGATAAACGGTTCATCAACGTATGTACCTCATCACATAAAACAGTCAAAAAAATCAATGACATATCTTGTATTAAAACTATAGATAATGTTCATATGCATGGCACACACGCCACACGCACTCACTCAAGTCAAAGGAATCCACCCTAACTCATTCGAGACCTATCATGTCTCCTTGGGAAACACTGTAAGGCAGTCAGAAAGTGGACGTCTGTCATAATGCATCCACTTGCATTCATTTTGCGTTGGGCTGAGCTGAATTGGCCTTCAGGGGTTGAGCCTGAGCGGCAGCAGCAGTTGAGTGGTGCCACTCGATTGAAACATGTTGACATCTCTGCTACAAGGAGACTGCGAAAGAGTACACAAATAGCACAGAGGAATGGCCGGGAGTATGCGGGAATTCGTTTATGCAAATTATACAGTTGCATAATCTTACTGCCACCTATAGTCTTTTGACCTGGTGAGCCGGTATTTTATACTTACAGTAGCTATAGCATTAGCACTAATGAGGGAAATCCATGGAGGTGGTGGTAGACTTACGTTGTCAAGCGCCATATAGTGGGCCTTGGCTGTTAGGCTGCTCAATCAATTCAAAGGGGGTATTGTGTGAAATACATTTGAGATTTGGGTGAATCTCCTTTTTACGAGCATGTTACAGAGTGGTGGAGTGCAGGGAGCATGACTCCTCATTGAACTAACCCATGTAGCTGCACTGTATCACAGAGCTGCTGGCGGGCAGACAGGCGGAGAAAGTGCGCTGAACCGGAGGAGTGCACCAGAGAAAGAGACAAAAGACAAGTAGAGCTATTCATAAAATATTTCCTCTCCCCCTCTCTGTCGACCTATTGAGAGAGAGAGAGAGAGACAGAGAGAGAGAGCGAGCGAGTGAGAGAGAGAGAGAGAGAGAGAGAGAGAGAGGTGTCTTGTATTAACCGGATGGAGGATATTCTAGCCTGAGGTAACTTCTTACTTCTGAGAATGTAATGAACAATAAATAGGCGATGGAAATTTCCTCCACTTTGCGTCTATCTCTTCACTTAGATCTGTACTGTACCTACAGTTCTATGTGATATATTTCACTTTGCATCACGACAATTCATTATCTATGAACTTTTTTACATTTTTTTAAACTTTAAAATAAAACATGTAAAAATCTACACTGTTTACATTGCTAACAGCCAGATTAAATTCAAACATCATGGCCGTGTATTGTAAACTGTTAATCTTAATTTGGGTACTTCGTGGTCAGATTAACAGAGGAATGTGCTTGTTTTTCATAAATGTATTTCTGTATTTTTTTAGCTTTCCTATGCTCCACCTTGATTGAAGTATTTATGTCTATAACTTTTGATGTCTATTTGCTGCTGAGCTCCCTTGCAAAAGAGACTTCGGAATCAGTGGGACTCCAAGCTAAAATTAAAATGACCATACAAATAGAAAAAATATGTAATCAGCGTCAGGAATCCTGAACAGATCACGGCAGCAAGCCCTGAACTCTTGTGACCCCGGCCAAAACATAAAGTCAATTCAAAGTTGACAAGGTCATCATCAGTAAGAGAGAAGTGACTGTGTAAGTGACTGTGTATCACAGCCACGCACACCCACTCACTGCCTGTGTGTCAACACACAGGACACTGTTGCCTGAGGAGGCATGAAAGCCTCAGCGGCTCCTTTGTATGGCAGCAACTCTCATCTGAAGTCGTTCGGCTGTGCCAGACTGGCAGGGAATGGAAGCACAGCCACGATGACAAGTGCAATCTGACAATCGGGGCGGCAGTGTAGCCTAGTGGTTAGAGCATTGGACTTGTAACCGGAAGGTTGTGAGTTCAAACCCCCGAGCTGACAAGGTACAAATCTGTCGTTCTGCCCCTGAACAGGCAGTTAACCCACTGTTCCCAGGCTGTCATTGAAAATAAGAATTTGTTCTTAACTGACTTGCCTGGTTAAATAAAGGTAAAAAAAAAAAAAATCTCTGTGAAACATTCGGACAGGCCCAGGTTCACTCCTCTCATACAGGGGGCAAGTGCCGATCCAGTTTTAATTAGCTAGCTACAATATAAGCAGAATTTGCTGGTTTGAGCGTGTTATTGGGTCCTCATCCCCTGGTTAACGATTGATTCTAACAAAGACAGCTTCCCTCTCACCTCAGCTGTGAAGCCCACTGCCTTACAGTGGCGTTTAGTTTTCTTGAGCATGGCCTTATTTCTATTACAGCATGTTGGATGTCTGTCATTGATATTCTGTTCATCCAGTTCAATCTAACAGCGATAGATTTAGGCTGCTACATGATACTTGAATTTTCCCTATACCCATCATGAGGTTGCTGCAACCTAGCCTATGAATGACAGTTTACAACGTAGATGCACACAGGTTGAGAGACAAATTCCAGGTGACAGACAGTGACATACGGACAGACAGTGACATACGGACAGACAGTGACATTCAATACCGCCTTGCACACTCTTGCCTCCATCTAGCTGATATAGGGTATGCTCATTAGTCCAACAGTTGTAAATGAGAGTTTATATTAGACAAAATCAGGTATGTTTATCCTCGTTTTTCTTACGTTTAAGAAACATTTTCAACAGAATCAGTGGAATGAACTCACAGTTCATTTTCATAGCAACCACGTTGTATCCCTTCATGCATCTATGCACCTTCCTACTCTCACCTTTTCCCTTCACTTATGGACTTCAATGTATGTGACCAGGCAAAAAAATCACTCCAAGCCAAACCGCTACATACAGTCTACATCGTTGTCACCATATTAACGAACGTAAAATCTTAGTCAGCATAGCTAATAGAACTAACGCGTTAGTAAACCCGCTACAATCATGGAGTAACGTTCCAGTGTACAGTCAGTAAGCAGTTACATCGGTGGGCCCCAGTGGCAATAAATGAGTAAATCCAAAAACTTACCTTGGCAGGGAAGAGTTCCAGTGTTGTGTTAGCAAGTCACAGATAGCTAGCTAACATAGCATCTATCTGTTTGAGCAGGGTGTTTGCTAGCTAAGTAACATTAAGTGAAACTGAGGGTGAAAATAAAATTACAATCTCTCTCTCTCTCTCTCTGTCTATTTCTCTCTTGCTTCTCCTTCATTTTGGAAGATATTAAATTGTTGTAAACTGTTCAACTACTGTCTTTGTCTCTCTTTGAGTCAACTACTCACCACATGTTATGCACTGCAGTGCTAGCTAGCTGTAGCTTATGCTTTCAGTACTAGATTAATTCGCTGACCCTTTGATTGGGTGGACAACATGTCAGTTCATGCTGCAAGAGCTCTGATAGGTTGGAGGACGTCTTCCGGAAGTTTAAGTCTAAGTCTGTGTAAGTCTATGGAAAGGGGTGAGAACCATGAGCCTCCTAGGTTTTCTATTTAAGTCAATGTACCCAGAGGAGGACGGAAGCTAGCTGTCCTTCAGCTACACCAAGGTACTACCCTACAGAGTGCTGTTGAGGCTAATGTAGACCTTCTTTACAAAATAGTGTGTTTTAATAAATTATTTGGTGACGTGATTATATTTAGTATAGTTTTATCTAAAAAGGATAACCATTTAAGTTTTACAATTGACATTTTTATGAAATTCACTGAGGAGGATGTTCCTCCCCTTTCTTCTCTGAGGAGCCTCCATTGCTGCCTTACTCTACCTCACCATGTCCCACCTCTGTACTCAGTCTGGTCCCGTAACATAGTAAAATGTAAATCCGACACCCAGCCTGGAGGTGTGTTGGGTCATTGTCCTGTTGATAAACAAATGATGGTCCCACTAAACGAAACCCACTTGGGATGGTGTATTGCTGCAGAATACTGTGGTAGCCATGCTGATTAAGTGTGCCTTGAATTCTAAATAAATCCCTGACAGTGTT
Organism: Oncorhynchus masou masou; assembly: GCF_036934945.1. Lineage (NCBI taxonomy): Eukaryota > Metazoa > Chordata > Actinopteri > Salmoniformes > Salmonidae > Oncorhynchus > Oncorhynchus masou. The sequence goes on along the minus strand of NC_088223.1, from coordinate 48,963,459 downwards.
ACACGCAGAGCACCCCCACACCATCACACCTCCTCCTCCACACTTCACAGTGAGAACCACACATGCGAAGATCAAGACAAGGTGGCTGGAACCAAAAATCTCAAATTTGGACTTATCAAAGAAAGAGTTCCACCGGTCTAATGTCCATTGCTCATGTTTCATGGCCCAAGCTAGTCTCTTCTTCTTATTAGTGTCCTTTTAGTAGTGGTTTCTTTGCAGCAATTCGACCATCAAGGCCTGATTCACACAGTCTCTTCTGAAGCATTTATTTGGGCTGCAATTTCTGAGGTGCAGTTGACTCTAATGAACTTATCCTCTGCAGCAAAGGTAACTCTGGGTCTTCCTTTCTTGTGCCGGTCTTCATGAAAGCCAGCTTCATCATAGTTCTTGATTGTTTTTGCAACTGCCCTTGAAGAAACTTTCAAAGTTCTTGACATTTTCCTTATTGACTGACCTTCATTTCTTAATTAAAGTAATGACGGACTGTCTTTTCTCTCTGCTTATTTGAGCTGTTCCTACCATAATATGGACTTGGTCTTTTACCAAATAGGGCTATCTTCTGTATACCACCCCTATCTTGTCACAACACAACTGATAGGTTCAAATGCATAAAGAAGAACTTCTTAGGGATAGCCCCCTTTTTTTCAATTTTCACCTAAAAGACCCAAATCTGTAGCTCAGGCCCTGAAGCAAGGATATGCATATTCTTGGTACCATTTGAAAGGAAACACTTTGAAGTTCGTGGTGGAAATATATGAGAATATAGAAATATGAGAATATAACACAATAAATCTGGTAGAATAAAATACACCACCAGCTTTGAAATGCAACAGAAAGGTCCCAAATCTAGCCATCACTCTGGTTGTAATTCCGATGGTGTCCACAAGAGCAATGTATGTGAAATGTTTCAGACTGATAACTTGAAGTATGAGCAAGATACATGCCATTTAGTGTGAAGTCACCCAGGTACATTTGGGCGAATCGTGAAGGGCACATTTACATTACATTTTTCTGCAAGAATATCGTCAAATCTGTAAACTTGGACTTTGATTGAGCTTTTCCATATACTTGCAATTTTTGTCCAAAAGGAAAAGGCTTACTGTCGCACAAGGTTAACAGACAAATTTTGCAACAGATATGGGGTTTCTGCATACTCCCGTAAAGCCCAGCTCATTGGCTATCTAGCTAGCTTTGACTGGTTGAAACAACATTTAGGGTTAGATTTTCACAGATTCTTTTCTTTGCAAATTGAACGAGTGGAAATACAAAATCAATTGTGCATGCTATATGGACCTCTCCTCAAACAATAGCATGGCATTTTTTCACAGTAATAGCTACTGTAAATTGTACAGTGCAGTTATATTAACAAGAATTTAGCTTTCAGCCGATATAAGACACTTATATGTACCAACATTGGTTGTTTCTCTAAAATCTGAGATCGTGACACACAACGCTGCATGATTTACAACTGCCCCGTTGACGGGACTCCTATTTAAGAAGGAAATAAATTCCACATGTTAACTTTTAACAAGGCACACCCGTAAATTGAAATGCATTCCAGGTACTACCTCATTAAGCTGGTTGAGAGAATGCCAAGAGTGTGCAAAGCTGTCATGAAGGCAAACGGTGGCTACTTTGAAGAATCTCAAATATAAAATATATTTGGATTTGTTGAACACTTATTTGGTTACTACATTATTCCATATGTGTTATTTCATAGTTTTGATGTATTCACTATTATTCTACTATTATTCTATGTAGAAAATAGTAAAAATAAAGAAAAACCCTTTTAAATGGTACCGTAAACGAAACGTAACATATACTACTAATTGGAGTGTTCTGGATTTATGTGTACTATGTTACATCTACCAGTCCAGGCTGCTGTGCTGTATCATCCTCCTCTCCTCTCCTTTATCCCTGGAACACAACTCCCATTTCACCCGGTCTCCCATCCCTCCTCCGCACAATAGATTCTTCTTTTATCCATTCCTTTCCCACTAAAGCCCAACACACTCAGTCCTATTAGGGGATTTTAAGGGTCACTGTCTGTTCAAGATTGTGCATTTCACGTTGCCATGATGCAAACTTTGTTCAGTGTCATAATGAAGCATGGACTTTACACTTGGCTTTCCAGGTCTTTTACTTCACATTTGTTGAAGTGTTACTGAACAGCATTAGTCACTAAGGTGAGAGAGATACACAACTCTATACCTTCCCCGTGGTGGGAGTTTGTGCAATGTGCACGTTCTTTGTAATACCAAGTCACTTTGTGTCTTGCGTGGGAGACTTTACTGAGAAAGACTGTGATGAATCAAACGCTCTGATGCATTAATATTAATGAGTTAACCATTCCTGCCTTTGAGAATCATCCAAGGGTTTTCTTCAGTTGGTTGTGATGCAACCCATATAACAACCAACTGAACTGCTGAAGGAAAGGCTCCTGAGCCAACTGATGGCTCAGTGGAAGACAACATCAATACCAACATATTTGCTTAACATGGGTGAAATTTACTTGTATTGCTAGGAGGAATGTATATTGTATCCTGACTCATATTTCCAGAGTCAGAGTGTATCTGAGCTACTGCTCTTCCAGATAAGCACCACTTGCTTGATATTTACAATGCCATTTGGTGAGTTTAAATAGGTAGTGTTGTGTGTTGTACTGAAGTATCAACATTTCAAAACCATTCTATTGTATGACAACTACACTAAATATCTCATCACAAGAACCACAGCATTGTGACACGAACATTGACCACCAGAAGAGTCTGATATTGGCTCGATGTTCTGACCATGTCCTCCTACTGGGCTCTCATGTGAAGGGCGCACGGTGACACATCATTTAAACAACAACGAGTGCCATAATGGACTGCTGGGTGCAGCCTGATTGAAGGGCCCTCAGAGGACCTGACGTGGGCCTGCTGATTCACCTGAGAGGGAGGAAGCGGAGGGAAGAGAGGAGGGAAGGAGGGATAAAGCGTGGAAGGAGGGAGGGAACAGAGGGAAGAGAGAGGAGCGAGGGGAGGGAGGGAGTGAAGAGAGAGTAGGGAGGAAGGGGAGGTACAGGCAGTAGGAAGGGTACGGAGGGGAAGGAGAGGGTGTCAGACTGAGCACATGCTGACTCTCTACCTACTGACTCTCTACCTACCATGTTTGACTCTATTACTGTTGTTTTTTTTACCACATTCTTGCCTGCATGCTCTTTTTATGCCTCCCGTGTACATGCAGCATTGCCGGGGAAAAGTGGTGGTAGTGGTGTGCAGATGCTGGTGGGCGTCTATTGTAATAAATCCATTGAGAGTATGCACCATCAAAAATAAATCCATTATTCATTCGTTTAGACAGGTCCTAAGAAACAGAAGACTAATCAACTGTATTGTCAAAAGAATAGAATAGCATATTTTGAGTATAATTAGGCCTATGTTACGGGTCTGTGCAGCCATGGTTGCCATCCAAATGAAATCAATAGTTCATTATTTTGTTCGTTAACCAGACAAGACACACCTACCCAGTCACTTTCAACAGACATATATTTTATAGTAAGAATATAATGGAATATAAAGTAGTAAAATACTAATAATATTCTTGATTTAGGCTACATTACTCCATGCTACATTACTCCATGTTTCTGATGAGTGATAGATGAGCAAACGAATAGATGAGCTATATCACCTCCACTTATTTGCCCAGACAGAAACCGATGATACAAATAGCCTATAGAGACGGAGATTCAGTGAAACAAAATCACATTAAGTCACAAGTTTTTTGGTCGGGAGTAGGACTTGGCTACTAAGCGACTAGGAGTGAAATAATCAATTTGTTAAACTACATAATATGGCAAAATGTTGAAATAAATAAGACAACTAGACAAGATGCTCATGAGCAGCACTCACCTCAACCTAGCTAACATTTCCCCAGCCTATTTGTAGCCTATAACCAGTATTCAAATAGAGATTTAGTGAAAACAAAAATCTGACATTGATTGATTTATCAAGACAAGTCCCCAGGCTTATCTCAAAGCAGCAGGATGAGGCTATTCCAGTCATATCACATCGGTGCTGATGTGATTATCATTTCGTTGACCACACGCAGGTAGGCTATTCCAATCATATCACATCGGTGCTGATGTGATTATCATCTCGTTGACCACACGCAGGTAGGCTAGGCACATCGGTGCTGATGTGATTATCCAATCATATCACATCGGTGCTGATGTGATTATCATCTCGTTGACCACACGCAGGTAGGCTATTCCAATCATATCACATCGGTGCTGATGTGATTATCATCTCGTTGACCACACGCAGGTAGGCTATTCCAATCATATCACATCGGTGCTGATGTGATTATCATTTCGTTGACCACACGCAGGTAGGCTATTCCAATCATATCACATCGGTGCTGATGTGATTATCATCTCGTTGCTCACACGCAGGTAGGCTATTCCAATCATATAACATCGGTGCTGATGTGATTATCATCTCGTTGACCACACGCAGGTAGGCTATTCCAATCATATCACATCGGTGCTGATGTGATTATCATCTCGTTGCTTACACGCAGGTAGGCTATTCCAATCATATCACATCGGTGCTGATGTGATTATCATCTCGTTGACCACACACAGGTAGGCTATTCCAATCATATAACATCGGTGCTGATGTGATTATCATCTCGTTGACCACACGCAGGTAGGCTATTCCAATCATATCACATCGGTGCTGATGTGATTATCATCTCGTTGACCACACGCAGGTAGGCTATTCCAATCATATCACATCGGTGCTGATGTGATTATCATCTCGTTGCTTACACGCAGGTAGGCTATTTCAATCATATCATATCGGTGCTGATGTGATTATCATCTCGTTGACCACACGCAGGTAGGCTATTGCTTCAAATGTTTTACAATGATTGGATGACTTTGGGAGTTTTATTAAGTAACAATTTGAGACATACTTTCAATTGGATTAGCCTATTTTATTCCAGTATTTTCCCTGTTCCATGATATTTATTCCCACAGTAATTCCAGCCTAGTCTCATAGACTAGAAGTCACAGAGTAAATGTAAATCCTTGACACTCAAATTAGGAAATGTTAGGTTTGGCATGGTAACATAAGACTGTGGGATGTGGTTGGTTAGAATTTTAGCTGATCAGCAACTTTACAACTACTTTTTAGCTACCTTGCAACTACTTAGCATGTTAGCCACATAGCCACCTAGCTAGAATTCATAACGTATCGAACGATTTGCAAATTCGTAACATATTGTATGCTTTGAAAGTTCGCAACATATAATGCAAAATTGTAATTCGTAACGTATCATACGAAATGGGTGATGGACATCCACAAATGAATACATACCATATGAAACATAACATATCATACTAAAAGGAACTAACATATGGAATTGTTTTAATATGGTTATACTATGGGTCCTTTAGATATTTACATTTGAATTGTAGGACCCCTTTAGGTATCAAAAAAAAGTATATATAATATATATTAGCTAAAATATTGAATTTGGCCTTTACTACTATAGACCAGATAAACACATTGAATAACACATTCAGAAATGCAACAAAAAAAGAGCTAGAAAAAAATAGATAGATTTACTACTAAAAGACCAAAATATATCACTTTTGCAACGAGCTGTCAAAATGAAGACCAGAATTGACATGTTTCACTATAACTAATCCAAAAACATCTAGTTTTCGATTAAACAATTTAGCAGCACAGTGTGTGCCAATGCCTCCTCAGCATTATGGTTTCATACTAAGCTGTAGGCAAAACCTTACTGAAATGATTACTAGGTTTTTTGGCAGAAGTAAAAGTTTCGGCTTTTATACCGGCAATACCTTTCAGATATAAAGAAAAGGCAGAAAAAAAGTTGGCGGTACTGTAAAGTCTGAAAGGTACAACATTTGCTGTTTCTAAAAATGCTGTATTTGAGACTTTTTGGAGACTTTGTTCATTATTATTATTATATTATTATTATTATTATGTTTAGCCATGGCCCCCATACTGCAGAACAAGCAATGAAGAAGTCTACTGCTGGTGCGGTAAGTTTCTCAAAACCAAAATAGCTTCTGGGCCCTTCTATAACGTCCCTTTTACATCAAAAATAGAGATTTGGTTTAAAAAAAAAGTCAACCACTCCTTTAACCGACCCTGTATATAGTATGGTACTAACTGACCCTGTATATAGTATGGTACTAACTGACCCTGTATATAGTATGGTATTAACTGACCCTGTATATAGTATGGTATTAACCTGACCCTGTATATTAGTGTGGTATTAACTGACCCTGTATATAGTATGGTACTAACTGACCCTGTATATAGTATGGTATTAACTGACCCTGTATATAGTATGGTACTAACTGACCCTGTATATAGTATGGTACTAACTGACCCTGTATATAGTATGGTATTAACTGACCCTGTATATAGTATGGTATTAACCTGACCCTGTATATAGTATGGTACTAACTGACCTGTATATAGTATGGTATTAACTGACCCTGTATATAGTATGGTATTAACCTGACCCTGTATATAGTATGGTATTAACCTGACCCTGTATATAGTGTGGTATTAACTGACCCTGTATATAGTATGGTATTAACTGACCCTGTATATAGTATGGTACTAACTGACCCTGTATATAGTATTAAACTGACCCTGTATATAGTGTGGTATTGAACTAACCCTGTATATAGTATGGTATTAACTGACCCTGTATATAGTATGGTATTAACTGACGCTGTATATAGTATGGTATTAACTGACCCTGTATATAGTATGGTATTAACTGACCCTGTATATAGTATGGTATTAACTGACCCTGTATATAGTATGGTATTAACTGACCCTGTATATAGTATGGTATTAACTGACCCTGTATATGGTATGGTATTAACTGACCCTGTGTATAGAATGGTATTAACTGACCCTGTATATAGTATGGTATTAACTGACCCTGTATATAGTATGGTATTAACTGACCCTGTATATAGTATGGTATTAACTGACCCTGTATATAGTATGGTATTAACTGACCCTGTATATAGTATGGTACTAACTGACCCTGTATATGGTATGGTATTAACTGACCCTGTATATAGTATGGTATTAACTGACACTGTATATGGTATGGTATTAACTGACCCTGTATATAGAATGGTATTAACTGAACCTGTATATAGTATGGTATTAATATGACCTCATGCGTTAAATCACAGGTCACAATAATATGATGCACATAATTAAGTTACTGTCTAATGAGTTGGTGTGCCTCTGTAATTGGCCATGGTAGACATGGCAGACATTTATTCTTGGGATAATATACATGCAGATGCTTTGCTCAAAAATGATTAGTGAGGATTTTACATGTACTATTTACTTTTTTTACACAAAGCCTGCCTCTCTACTTGCTATGTAGAGACTGACTTTGGGTTGGGGACCCTAAGGTTCAGGTGTAAAGCTCAGGTGTAAGGCTCAGGTGTAAGGCTCAGGTGTAAGAAGGCTCAGGTGTAAGGGTGAACAGAATGGATTGCATGGAGCAGGGAAAGACACTTGGCTGAGTAGCACAGAAGGCCCATTAGCATTCTGATAATATACTGCTAGGCCATCGGGAGTTGGTTGGAACATTTACCCCAAAACAGCTGTGAGTGAGCTTTATTTCTGACTTTAGATTTTTTTTAAAGGCATCACAACCAAAAGGTGTATTAGTTATGGTCAAATCAACTCAAGGCATCACAAAATCCAAAAGTGTATTTATTGTGCATCTACATGGAGGCAAACTGTGCAGGTCTTCGTCCAGGGTCAGGTCTATGTTTGCCTAGATAAGAACCTTACAGATTAAAGTCCATGCAGCAAGAGTGCAAAAGGAGACCACCCATTGGCTGCGTCGATGTGCTAATCAATACTGTACATATGTGAAGTTGTAAATCCATTGACTGAACAGTGGACACCAATGATACTGTACAAAGTTCCACTGGTATGGTGTGTTGGACATATCCTTTTCTGCGGCTTATGTCATTTGCTGTTTGACTGTTGTTGGGTAATACGTGATTGGGAAACTGTTTCGTAAGGTTCATTGTAGTCTCACACTCTCCTTGTATAGTGCCATTGACCTGTGCTCAGTGTTGTTGAAGTTTTTATTTGAAATCCTCCCTGTTGGCGGATTTATACAGGGTCATAATAACTAAGTTTGCTGTGACTTTTCCCTCTGTAGTTTTTTCAAACTCATATATCTTATATTTCTATTTCTGGTATATTCTGTAGCGTTGCTTAGCAACACCATTTTCAAAGTCTAGAACATATCTTTGCTTTTACATTACAGTGGATACAGTACAGTACGGGAGGGCTGTACGGAGGGGAGATTGTCATACACTTAATAAAACGCTGGTACGGCAGCAAATATTATAGAAGTAAAGAATGAGGGGATATTTGTTTCATATCTTATCTCTCTAATGGTGGAATCCCTGAAACCATTACTCATTTATAATGATATAAATGTAGTTGCTCCACAGCACTTGGGGTTTTGTGAAGCTTCCGCTCACACAAGAAAAGCCTGGATGATGGAGGAGGCTTGGTTTATCCAATCTCCGATGCGATCATGAACTTGATGAAGAGGACAATGCCTTTGTACGACTTTAGGGCTGATACAGGCCTTCTCCGTCCCCGATTGAGCTCTACAGATTGTGAAGGGCTGTATTATTAAATAGAGGGGTAGAAATAAGGAGGGAATAGGGGGTCTCCTCTTCCTCATTTGTCAATTTGGATTGCTCATTAATACCGCAGAAAGCCCTCCGCACTCACACAGGAAGGTAGCGTTAATTTGGCAAAGCGTCACTGTTATTTCACTGGCTTCCCTCCCCCTCACTTTCATTAGTGGGCAAAGTGGCTCGTGGCGACGTGAACTCTCTCTTTTCCCGAACCTCCTCCTTTGCACCGTGCCACCACCACCCCCTCCCACCCACCCACCCACCCACACCCTCCCACCCACACCATCATTATACATTACCAGCACTGTTAACCGTCAGCATCTACAGTGCCTTCAGAAAGTATTCAATACATGTTAGAATCACATATGACAGTGATTACACCTGTGATTCTTTCTGGGTTTGTCTCTAAGAGCTTTGCACACCTGGATTGTACATTATTATTTAAAAACAATTATTCAAGCTCTGTTAAGTTGGTTGTCTATCATTGCTAGACAGCCATTTTTAAGCCTTGTCATAAATTTTGAAGCCGATTTAAGTCAAACTGTAACTAGGCCATTCAGGAGCATTCAACGTCGTCTTGGTAAGCAAATTCAGTGTATATTTGGCTTTAGGTTATTGCCCTGCTGAAAGGTGAATTTGTCTCCCAGTGTCTGTTGGAAAGCTGACTGAACCAGGTTTTGCCTGTGCTTAGCTATAGTCCGTTTGTTTTTATCCTAAAAAACTCCCCAGTCCTCGCCAATGAAAAACTTTCCCATACCCAGGGCTCCTGAGTGGTGCTGCTGTCTAAGGCACTGCCTCTCAGCGCTTGAGGTGTCACTACAGACACCCTGGTTCAAATCCAGACTATATCACAACCATCTGTGATTTCGAGTCCCATAGGGTGGTGCACAATTGGCCCAGTGTTGTCCGGGTTTGGCCGGTGTAGTCTGTCATTGTGAATAAGAATTTGTTGTTATCTGACTTGCCTAGCTAAATAAAGGTGAAATGATACAATACAGTCATCACCATGCTTGCAAATATGAAGAGTGTTGTGTTGGATATGCCTCAAACTTAATGCTTTGTATTCAGGACATAAATGTAATTTCTTTGCCAAATTGTTTGCAGTTTTACTTGAGTGCCATGCTGCAAATAGCAAGCATGTTTTGGAATATTTTTTATTCTGTACAGGCTTTCTTCTTTTCACATTTAGGTTAGTATTGTGGACTAACTACAATGTTGTTGATCCATCCTCAGTTTTCTGCTGTCACAGCCATTAAACTCTTTAACTTTTTTAAAGTCACCATTGGCATCATGGCGAAATCCCCGAGCTGATGTATTGATTCACCACTCAACGTTTATTAATAACTTCACCGTGCTCGAAGGGATATTCAATGTCTGCTTTAGATTCTTTTTTTTACCCATCTACCAATTGGTGCCCTTCATTTGCGAGGCATTGGAAAACCTCCCTGGTCTTTGTGGTTGAATCTGTTTGAAATTCACTGCTTGACTGAAGGACCTTACAGATAATTGTATGGGTGGGGTGAAGAGAGGAGGTAGTCAATCAAAAATCACGTTAAACACTATTATTGCGCACAGGCAGAGTCCATACATCTTATTACGCCACTTGTTAAGCAAATACAATTTCTCCTCCTTTTTAGGCTTGCCAACAAACTGCTTGAATACTTATTGACTCAAAACATTTCAGTTTTTAATTTTTAATTAATTTGTAAACATGTAAACATAATTCCACTTGGATATTATGGGGTATTGTGTGTGGGCCAGTGACACAAAATCTCAATGTAATCCATTTTAAATTCAGGCTGTAACACAACAAAATGTGAAAAAAGTCAAGGGGTGTGAATTCTTTTTGAAGGCACTGTACAGTATTTTTTCCTCCTGTATCATCAATACTGGTATTAATGGTCCATTGTAGCTGGGATTTTTTAAATCTACATTTCAAATCATTTCTGGGTGACAATTAAGTACCTTACTGTGATCACTTTCAATTAAAATGGTCAAAAATAAACAAAAATTGCTTCTTAGCAAAAAGCTATTTCTCAAGCAAGAACTTTTCTAGGACTGTGCGGATGTGGTCTAAGTGAGGGACCTCATTGAAGGAACCTAACCTAACGGGAGGGATATGTGTCCTGAAACAGATGTTATTTATGGAGAGGTTTGAAACTCCCTTTGTTATTCGTCTATTAACTTAAACCGCTAAAACGCCAACTTGAAAAAAATGCGGACATTTCAGGCCTTCTTTTCAAACATCTCTTAAGGGAAAAGGGTATTATAATAATATAAGGGTATTATAACAGTATTATTCAGTATTTAGTACTTTATTAGGATTCCATTAGCTGTTGTCAAAGCAGCAGCTACTCTTCCTGGGGGTCAACACAAAACGTGAAACATGAGAGAACAGAACATTCATTGACAAGAACAGCTCAAGTACAGAACTAGACACATTTGCTTTGCCTAGAGGTGTTGCTTCATCTGTTTTTTGCAACCAGGTTTGCTGTTCACTTGAGCAATCTGAGATGGGAGTTCCATGCAATCATGGCTCTATGTCTTACCATCTGGATACTGTGAAAATGTCTGGTGGGGTAAGTGTGTGTGTCAGAGTTGTGTGTAAGTTTTTATTGTCATTTGAAATGTGTATTTCTTATTGAATGTTTAAAACGTACAATGTACTTGCAGTGAAGCCGCTCAACAACTACATCACATTAGTCATCTGACAGACTCTCATCCAGAGTGACACACAGAAGCAACCAGGGTCAACGCCCTGCTCAATGGCACATCGACAGATCCCTCACAAGGTCAAAAAACGGGGACCTAAACCAGTGATCCATCAGCCCCAAGCTCCCAACTGCCAGCCTTCCAAGATGCCCCCCCCCCCCCACACACACACACACATTTCCTCAAGAGCTGCCCCTCAACCATCCGAGACCCCCCCCCCACAGCCTCAGAATAAGACAAATTAATAATAATAATAAAAAATACAAAAATCCATTCCCCACCCCCAAGACCCCCTGTGCACCAACAACCAACAAAATGAGCAAAAGAGAATAAAAGAGAAAGACAAAGGAAAACAGAAAACAACAATGCAAAAATCAATAAAGACATCAAGGACAACTGAAAATGTTTGAGTGCAATACACGGCACTATTTACCTGTGTGTGTGTGTGCCATGTTGTGAATGAATGACATGTTGTGAATTTGAATGAGAAACTGTGTAAAAACACTGCCCCTTAGTGTCATTCAAACTTACATGTTGTTATGTTTTATTTTGACTTAATAAAAAAAAAAAATACTTTTATCTTTGACCGTCTTTCTATCCCCCGCCCAGCAACTCCACTCCCACTTGTCTCCAATTCCACATCCCAACCCTCAGCTTCCCTCAGCACCTCCCACCTATCTCTGCTGGCCACCCTCTTCACATTTTTACATTTCTACAGCTAATGCACAGCTGTCAACATCCTGGTCCTCAAATTAAACTGGTATACTTTCCTATTTATGCAATTTTTATTCCTCCACCAGTTTTGATCCTTTATATTGGGCGGACAGACCAGTTCCCTGCCTCTTCCCGCTTCTTCCTGCCTCCTCCATTTTGGTGATTATGCTGTAATCAATTGGTTCTACTCTTGGATTGAGCAGACCTTCCCATACAATTCTGATAACTCCATGAAAGACATAACTCTACTGTTCCAATGTACAATATAATTTAAAAACAAAATACAATTTTCAAACATTCCCATAAGTACAGGTATTTTATCAACCAGCACATTTGAGTTCAGCCATAATATTTGTTCTCTTTTCAGGGGGGTAAAATTCGAAATAGTAGCCAGCTCTGCAAAGCTTGTTTGAAAAAGAGAGAAACTTTGACTAAAGTATCATTTTTCTTTTAATCGAAAATGAGACATGGCAATCTGCACAAAGGCAAAAAGGCCGTTTTTAAACAATGGATGAGCGTTTCTTAAAAGTAAAAAGTAAAACTTTTGAATAAGTGAAGCTTTTAGAGAAGTTTAGCGTTTTTATATTTAATGATCTCAACACACCCAAATCATTATATAGATAGGCACACTTAATTTTGTCTGGTTTAGCATCCCAGGTAAAGCTAAATATTCTTTGCTCATATTATTTGAAAAACAAATCGTCAGGAGTAGGCAGCACCATAAGTAAGTGAGTAAACTAAGTTATGACTAAGGAGATAATCAGGGCAATTTTTCCATAAATAGACAGGTATTTACCATGGTTGCAGGATCTTGTCTTATTTCTATTGAAATTGTGGAGAGCTCATTTATACCTTTTGTGATATGAATTCCAAGTTTGTCTACTTCACCGTCAGCCCATTTTATAGGTAAACTGCAGGGTAATGTGAAGTTGTACCTGTATCTTTTAAAGATCCAATACGTAATATTGTACACTCATCATGTAACGATCCTCTTCCTGTGAATGACTGGACCAAAGTGCAGCGTGAGACGTGTTTATGATATATTATTAAAATCAGAACACTAGAAAAAAAAATAACAAAGAGGAAAACAAACAGTTCTGTAAGGAAACCAACAATACAGAAAACAACTACCCACAAAACCCATGTGGGCAAGAGCTACCTAAGTATGGTTCCCAATCAGAGACAACGATAGACAGCTGTCCCTGATTGAGAACCATACCTGGCCAAAAACAAAGAAATACAAAAACATAGAAAAAAGAACATAGAATTCCCACCCTAGTCACACCCTGGCCTAACCAAAATAGAGAATAAAAGCCTCTCTATGGCCAGGGTGTGACGTATCATGATTAGGTTTTTGTCCAAAGAGTCCAGAAAAGTTATCTAAATCTTCAATGACACATTGCAGGCATCTAGCTTGTGGACTTAATATAAAACTTGAGTCATTGGCATACATGGACACCTTTGTTTTTAAACTGTGTGTAAGTGGACTATGCAAACTATTTGGAATTTTCAACACATTAATATTATACAAAGAAGAAGTGATGCAGTCAGTCTATCTTCTACTTTTCACCAAGAGAGACTGGCACGCATAGTATTCATATTAGCTCTCTGATTACAGTGAAGAGCAAGATGTGCTCCTCTGTTCTGGGCCAGCTGCAGTTTTTCTAGGTCTTTTTGTTTGCCGAATCTGACCACGTGACCGGGCAATAATCAAGGTTAGATGAAACTACAGCATTCAGGACTTGCTTTGTGGAGTGCGGTGTCAAAAAAAGCAGATCATCTCTTTATCACGGACAGACCTCTCCCCATACTTTACAACCATTTAATCAATATGTTTTGACCATGACAGTTTACATTCCAAGGTAACGTCAAGTCATTTAGACTCCTCAACTTTCTCAACAGCCACATAATTCATTATCAGATTCTAAAGGTCTAGGATGATTTCAGAGTCAAAGTGTTGAATAGTCAGATGCACAGAGTTGCAGGTGTTATTGTAGTGTACGGCCAAAATCTTGGGCTTCGAGCTCCAATATGCAGGACTAAGTGAAACAAAATAATGAAAATTGGTGCCATCTTAGCCATCTATCTGCAGACAACCAGCTCCATAGACAGTCCATCATCAGGCCACAGAGCTGCTGCACCAGAGCCAGACCAGCTCTGGCCTGACAGTTGAATTATTACACAGTTCTGTACATTGTATTTGACATGGAAGCTGACAAAAGGCCCATGTCTGGGAAAGAAACATACTGTATCCTGCATTATGAACCTGTTTGTGTTTTTTTCCCCCATTTCAGATCACCAGAAGCTGGACAGAGAGGCCAGGATCTGCCGATTGCTGAAGCACTCAAACATCGGTGAGTTCTTTCGTTTTGGAGGCCAGTCAGGTCATGCTGGCTTCCTCATCCTATTCTCACTCTTTCAGTGTATCTCAGAAGCACTATGATCCATTCATATTCTTTTTTGGTTATTCTGTCTCATTGATTGGCTGACTCCACAATATCTGTTTTCCAATGAGTTACATTATATACATTCTTTCACACTACCTAACATGAAGTATTTCAGACTGGGACACTTAAAAAAAGATACGTCACTAATCTTGGATCAGATTCTTTTGGCAGCATAGTAAACTTATAGTTCACTTTTGATTGCGTTGATGTAATCTGCCTCCATTGAGCAGAATCATGCGCCCAGTGAAAGTACGACAGCCATCCAGAGAGACAGACAGCTAGCTGACTGTCATGGTTCTTGTGAGTACAGCCGGGGAACATCACTCTGTGGCACCATCAGAGCCGGCTCAGGACCACAACGTGTTATTTACTGATTAACAGGCTGAGAAGCACTTTTCTACTTTTCCCAGACCCATAAGTGTTTAATAATGCATCCCACTCGCTGCCATGGACAGGATTGACTGTAGGAGGATCTGTCCTGGTACCCCAATGGTGGAACGAGGTTCCTCCTGATGCTAGGACAGTATAGTCCCTGCCCATCTCACCGAAAACGTCTGAAACCCTACCTCTTTAAAAAATCAAATCTTAAATAAGACATCTCAGTTTTATCCACCCCCCATAAACAAAAGCTTTCACTTCTATTTTTCTACTATCACTGATTTTGCTGTTGCTACTTTATTGAGTAAAATTGTACTTACTATGACTGTGATGTGGTTGTCTCACCTAGCTACTTGACCTAGATGAATACATTAATTGTAAGTTGCTCTGAATAAGAGTGTCTGCTAGATTACCGAATTGTAAATATAACTGCATTACTAATCTAAAGATTTAAAATCTAAACCATTTGAAGTGTGTGTGTGAGAGAGAGAGAGAGAGAGAGAGAGAGAGAGAGAGAGAGAGAGAGAGAGGGAATGAGAGAGGAAGAGAGGGAGCATGACTTGACTGTACTGTACAGTATGTCGAACCCAGCCTCCGAGTGGTCAGGGAGAGAATCAATACGAGTGTGGCCTGTGGATGCCCTCGGATAAGGTTGTATGCTGTTTTGTGATCTGTCAGGGATAGAGGAGAGAGAGAGAGGGGGAGGCTGAAACATCCAGCCTTCTATCAACATAAAACTGAATTCCTACTGCTCCTAAACAGACAGACTGGGAGGAAAGGAATACATTATCTGCTGTCATCTCGCTGAATATTTGCCCCTGTGGCCGTGTATGCATTTTATAGCCCTTGTGGGAAATTTGCCTGCACAGACTGCAGCTCAATAGAATAAAGATCCTCAGCGTCAAGCTCTCCCCTGATAATGTAGTCAAGTTCCCGGGTTCTGTACAGTATAGGCTCTGACGTGAGCTAGCTGCCTTTTTCTGAATCAGTCGGATGCATTGAGACACACTGCCCTCATCCTGTGCTCTCTATCCCTGAGCCTAACCGACCATCACAGGCTATTAAAGAACTGGCCCACATCCAGCCTTTTTCATGTGCTCCTACGTCCACCATGCTGTTTGAGACGGTGCAGAGCAGCAGTGAAAACCTCCCAATTGACTTTGCAGCCTTCGGATTGACTCGTTTTGTTTATCGGCACATTCTTTACATGGCGGCCTTCCTCTGCCGAAACCGGGGGTGGTTATTCATCCAAGAGCCAAAGTCGGCCCACATAGATCCAGGAGAGGAGAGAACCAACGTGTTGGATGAATTGGCTCTGATACTCATAATTCAGACTCACCACGCCAAGGGCTAAGGGCCAGGTTTGGTACGTTTGGTTCTCAATAGAATAGGCCTGTGTTTTTTTTGTTGTTTGTTGTGTGATTCCTGGGAATGGATTTTGTACAAGACCCACTCAAACCCATTATGACAGTGACACCCATATAGCGGTTTGGAGATATCCTAATGGCTCATGTTTATCATGCTTGGTGGATTGACAGCAGTCCCTACCTATACGAGGATGTTGCCACAAATGAAGGCATTGTGTTCTGCTAGGGATAATTGGCGTATCAGCGTCGAGGCTCTCAACCGTGTCATAAAGCGTTCCTCAGTGTGTTGTCATATCGCTCTGTGGGAGAGACAAAGCACTTCAACCATCCCATCCCTATTCAGCTGGAATTCCTTCTTGAATTGCGGTGGTAAATGCTGTCCTTTGACGCCACGTAAAAACAATTTCAAATGACAAAAAAAACAAACATGACAAAGCATACCTTTTCTGTTTTGTTGAACTGTTAGTTAACACGAAGACATATGTAAGTCTGTTGTACTGCAAAACATCTATTTGTATGCATTGTAGAATCTACAGGGGGGCAGGCAAATTGGCTTGTCCCACTGGATGTGTAGAGGTGTAGTGAAATGTTTTTGGGGGGGATTTAGAGAAATCTATCTGTTATTTTGAATACTAGACAGTTAACAAAAGCATTGAATATATTATGTAGATCAATAGAAACAAGGGCTATTGAAATATAGAATGAATTATATCACTTTTGTGAAATATTTTTTAAAGGACTGTAGATTTCTAGAAAATGTACCCAACATTTCTCATTGGTGTTACTACTTCTACTGGTGGCATAATGTTCTCATAATGGTCAAAAGAATATATATAAAATGCCATGCCCAAATGCCACCGTAATCCCAAACACATCTATATTCAGCCTAACAACAGCCTGGATAAGTGATTGGTAAAGGAAAGCTTCTTTAAAGAGGCTGACATCAAAGATTCCAATCGAGAGCTCTCAGGAAATACACCGTTTGGGACAACCTAGGCACAACCCCTACCAGAGGGAAGAGTGTTCTCTCTGCTGACATGGAAAGCCCTGCCAAGGGAACTAAAAGCAGACAGCGACAGGCCAAAAGCACCACCACCGGTAAGTAACACCAGATTGGCCTTTTCCTCTTGCCAAAACCCTCTTTGTGAACAAAACAGCAGTTCAGGGTCACAAAGGCTATCAAAACCGACGAGGACATTTAGAATGTCAGTACTTCCATAAAACATTCCCTCTCCACACCTCCGTTAGGATTTCTGCACTTTTTTAGGAAATAAGACGTACTTTAAGTGTAGACAAAAACTACAAGCAAAACCCAGCAAAAGGAAGTGGGGGGAGGGGTGGGGGGGTTGTTTTAGCAATGTTGACAGTGGCGAATGCAAATCAAATATTTTCAGGCAACCTTTGAGCGGAATGAACTCAGATGGCTGTTTCAGGCTTATGTAATGGTGAGACTGTTGCTATGTATCCAGTGTTGGCAGGTGAAGGTATCTCAACTGCAGTCTTCCACTTTGTTCCCCTTTCTATCTCGGCACCCACACACAAGCGCACGCGTGTCCTCTCCCTCTCTCTCTCTCTCTCTCTCTCTCTCTCTCTCTGTCTCTCAGTGCGTACACGCCCACACACATGCACACAGAGCAGCACAACACTGCCTGCTGGGGGAGGGGAGGAGTGTGGTGGGTACTGGTGGGTAGACGAGAGAGAGAGAGATTCTCTCCATCGTGGAGACAACATATGGACAGCAACAGGACACCAGAAGCACTATCTAAGCTTGACTAAAATCATTCATGAACAGTGTGTATCACATCACTTCAGTCAGGCCTATCTATAATCAAAACCTAGATATTCTCCAAAAAAAGAGTATGTGAACACCTGCTCCTCGAACGTCTCGTTCCAAAGTCAAGGCATTAGGGACTTGCAGGGACTTGCTTCCATTCAGCCACAAGAGCGTTAGTGATGTCTGGCACCGTTAGTGATGTCTGGCGATTAGGCCTGGCTCGCAGTCAGCGTTCCAATTCATCACAAGGGAGTTCGATGGGATTGAGGTCAAGGATCTGTCCAGGCCGGTCAACTTCTTCCACACCGATCTTGACAAACCATTTCTATATGGACCTTGCTTTGTGCACAGGGCATTGTCTTGCTGAAACAGGAAAGGGCCTTCCCCAAACTGTTGCCACAAAGTTGGAAGCACAGGGTTATCTAGAAGGTCATTGTATGCTATAGCGTTAAGATTTCCCTACACTGGAACTAAGGTGCCTAGCCCGTACCATGAAAAACAGCCCTGGGCAGGTACTGTACCATTCTCCTGGCATCCGGCAAACCCAGATTCGTCCATCTGACTGGAAACCCATTTCATGAAACTCCCGACGAACAGTTATTGTGCTGACGTTGCTTCCGGAGGTCATTTGGAAGTATAGCAACCCGAGGACATACGATTTTTATGCGCTACGCACTTCAGCACTCAACGATCCCATCCTGTAAGCTTGCATGGCCTACCACTTCACGGCTGAGCCGTTCTTGCTCCTAGATGTTTCCACTTAACAATAACAGCACTTAGAGTTGACCGGGCCAGCTCTAGCAGGGCAGAACTTTGACGAACTGACTTGTTGGAAAGGTGGCATCCTATGACGGTGCCACATTGAAAGTCACTGAGCTCTTCAGTAAGGCCATTCTACTGCCATTCTACTTGCATGGCTGTGTGCTAGATTTTATACACCTGTCAGCAATGGGTGTTGCTGTAATAGCAGAATCCACTAATTTGAAGGGGTGCCAACATACTTTTGGCCATATAGTGTATTTTGAGGAATGTAAGACACTGTGATGACATATGATATGTAAGACATATGCAGTGGACTGGGTGATTGAGATGTGTGATTTAGACATATGCAGTGGACTGGGTGATTGAGATGTGTGATTTAGACATATGCAGTGGACTGGGTGATTGAGATGTGTGATTTAGACATATGCAGTGGACTGGGTGATTGACATGTGTGATTTAGACATATGCAGTGGACTGGGTGATTGACATGTGTGATTTAGACATATGCAGTGGACTGGGTGATTGAGATGTGTGATTTAGACATATGCAGTGGACTGGGTGATTGACATGTGTGATTTAGACATATGCAGTGGACTGGGTGATTGAGATGTGTGATTTAGACATTTGAAGTTTATTGACTATGCATTCTATGTGTGAAATATTTGCGCTTTCAATTTCTACATAGGTTGACTTATTTTCTCTCTTTTCTCCGTCCAGTGCGTCTCCATGACAGCATCTCAGAGGAGGGGCATCACTACCTGATCTTTGACCTGTGAGTAATGCACTGCTGTGAATTTATCGACTGCATCATTCCGTCTGCTTTCACGCACACATTGGGGATGATTGACATGAATGACACAGTGTTTTTCTAGTTTGGGTGGTAGCTTGATGTGAGTCTTGATGTGTCTCCTGCACACACTTATCAGAGCAGTCCATATAAGATGGAACCACAGTGAATCACTATCTACCATTAATGCAAGTAGAGGTCCTGAATTCAAATAGCTCCTTTGTAAGCTATACAGTACAGGCTGTGGTTTGGATCGAACTGCTAATTATGGCTAAAAAGCTATGTAGTGTTGAGTGTACTCCGTTTGAGTGCACCGTAATAGTTCTATAAAAGTCAATATTATATGCATTTTAAACACTCAATTTATGTAATACCTTTCAACGCCTCTCAAAGAACTGTTGATTTCAGTCTGCAAAACAGTAATTACAGTCCGCTGGAGGCGTTGAATGCTTTTCATTACATAAACTGGACATTGTAGCATCGGTAAAGTCTTACACGATTGTAACTTCGAGAACTCTTCTTGCATCTGTTATGAGATGTCTTCTTTTACCTGCCTCTTCCCTGATAATGTATCTGAATGAAAAACAGCTTTGTAAGTGTGAGAAAGTGAGCAGCAGAACAAAGTGTTGCATAAGACGATCTTGATGACAATGCAAGTTATTCTTAACTGATTTGAAACAGCAGGGTATTGTCAAGAAGCAGTCGCATGAGCACAACTCCATACAATATATTCTCTTTGCTTATTGTGCCCTATCGTTTGCTATAAGGCCCAGTGCAGCCCCCTGTGTTTTATATATATTTCCACACTATGAGGTTGGAATAATACTGTGAAATTGTGAAAATTATGATAATGCCCTTTTTGGTGTAAGAGCTGTTTGAATTTCAGCCTTTTGTGGTGGGATGGAGTTTTGGTCTGCCTGGTGGCATCACCATGCTGTGAATTTGTTAATAGACCAATAAGAAAGAGTTCCAAACCTCTCTGCCAATAACAGCTAGTTTTCAGTTTGCCCCTCCCGACTCAGTCCGACTCACTCCCAGACAGTCTTAGCAAAATTCTTGCTTGAGAAATTGGTCTTTGCTAAGAAGCTATTTTTGTTTCTTTTTGACCATTTTGACCACAGTAAAATACTTAAGTGTTACCCAGAAATGATTTGATACTGACATAAAAATGGCTGAATTGCGCCTTTAATCCTGTGAGATCAGCCACAGATACATAGTGAAAGTTTCAAAAGGACACAAATGACTAGAAAAATACAAACTAAATGACCTTGGATAGTCTTTAAAGCTGACACATTTTGGAGCAAACTGCTTTGTCAGAGCCCAATCACTTTGTACTAGCAGGTTCATAAAATAGGCCCACAAATACAGTGCATTCGGAAAGTAGTCAGTATTCACCTTTTCCACATTTTGTTACATTGCAGCCTTATTCTAAAATGGATTAAATAAAAATGTTTCCTCATCAATCTACACTCAATACCCCATAATGACAAAGCGAAAACAGGTTTTTATGTAAATGCCTTATTTACAGTGCCTTGCGAAAGTATTCGGCCCCCTTGAACTTTGCGACCTTTTGCCACATTTCAGGCTTCAAACATAAAGATATAAAACTGTATTTTTTGTGAAGAATCAACAACAAGTGGGACACAATCATGAAGTGGAACGACATTTATTGGATATTTCAACTTTTTTAACAAATCAAAAACTGAAAAATTGGGCGTGCAAAATTATTCAGCCCCTTTACTTTCAGTGCAGCAAACTCTCTCCAGAAGTTCAGTGAGGATCTCTGAATGATCCAATGTTGACCTAAATGACAAATGATGATAAATACAATCCACCTGTGTGTAATCAAGTCTCCGTATAAATGCACCTGCACTGTGATAGTCTCAGAGGTCCGTTAAAGCGCAGAGAGCATCATGAAGAACAAGGAACACACCAGGCAGGTCCGAGATACTGTTGTGAAGAAGTTTAAAGCCGGATTTGGATACAAAAACCGAGTCATGAGGTCGAAGGAACTGTCCTATGAGCGCCGAGACAGGATTGTGTCGAGGCACAGATCTGGCGAAGAGTACCAAAACATTTCTACAGCATTAAAGGTTCGCAAGAACAAAGTGGCCTCCATCGATACATACATGGAAGAAGTTTGGTACCACCAAGAATCTTCCTATAGATTGCTTCCCAGCAAAACTGAACAATCGGGGGAGAAGGTCCTTGGTCAGAGAGGTGACCAAGAACCCGATGGTCACTCTGACAGAGTTCCAGAGTTCCTCTGTGGAGATGGGAGAAACTTCCAGAAGGACAACCATCTGCTCAGCACTCCACCAATCAGGCCTTTATGGTAGAGTGGCCAGACGTAAGCCACTACTCAGTAAAAGGCACATGACAGCCCTCTTGGAGTTTGCCAAAAGGCACCTAAACGACTCTCAGACCATGAGAAACAAGATTATCTGGTCTGATGAAACCAAGATTGAACTCTTTGGCCTGAATGCCAAGCGTCATGTCTGGAGAAAACCTGGCACCATCCCTACGGTGAAGCATGGTGGTGGCAGCATCATGCTGTGGGGATGTTTTTCAGTGGCAGAGACTGGGAGACAAGTCAGGATCTAGGGACAGATGAACAGAGCCAAGTACAGAGATATTTGTGATGAAAACCTGCTCCAGATCGCTCAGGACCTCAGACTTGGGCGAAGGTTCATCTTCCAACAGGACAAAGACCCTAGGCACACAGCCAAGGCAACGCAGGAGTGGCGTTGAGGCAAGTCTCTGAATGTCCTTGAGTGGCCCAGCCAGAGCCTGGACTTGAACCTTATCAAACATCTCTGGAGAGACCTGAAAATAGCAGCGACGCTCCCCATCCAATCTGACAGAGCTTGAGAGGATCTGCAGGGAAGAATGTGAGAAACTCCCCAAATACAGGTGTGCCAAGCTTGTAGCCTCATATCGCTGCCAAAGGTGCTGCACCAAAGTACTGAGTAAAAGGTCTGAATACTTATGTAAATGTGAAATGTCCGTTTTGCAAAAAAAATCTAAAAATCTGTTTTTGCTTCGTCATCGTATGTAGACTGATGAGAAACATTAAGAAAAAATCTATTTTAGATCAGGGCTGTAATGAATACTTTCCGAATGTACTTTATCTGACTCACCAACACCACGGGAACCAGCTCCCAAGTGCAACATTTCTCCAATGCAGCAGCAAGACAGGCAGGGTCCTCTGCTCTGGAATCCACTCTTTTAGTGGAGGCTGTCTGATAGATGGATGGCCTCACACCCACCTATTAAATGGGAGCATGGACTTCATCATACTGACAAATTGACAAGGCAATTTTCCCACACTTTCCCACACTGAAGGCTGCTTTGATCTTTGAAATGTCAGCACCCACGCCCTTGCACTCATTGCAATACATTACACACTGGTATGTGTTGCCCTATGCCCTGAGAATGCATATTTTAAAGGATTCATACTCTCATAGTCTATACTTTGCAACAGAGAGACAACGGCTTGAGTTTTGTCAATGATTTGCCTTTTCTCACACCAGAAATGTACCATTGAGGTGCCTGTTAGGTGTCTCAGTGGCTGATATGAAGGGTACATGGAAGGGTGTATTTCTCTCACATTGGCTCCATGCTCCAGTCCACCTGCATCCTTGAAACCGGCGGCCTCACAATCCTCTCTTCCTCAGAGTGACAGGCGGGGAGCTCTTTGAAGACATTGTTGCTCGAGAGTACTACAGCGAGGCCGACGCCAGGTCAGTGAAACCACCTCACAGACCGACTAGGGTTAAGTGCCTTGCTCATAGGAACAGACAGATTTGTCACCTAGCCGGATCAGGGATTCAAACCAGGGACCTTTCGGGTTACTGGCCCAACGCTCTTAAACGCTAGGCTACCTGCCGCCCACCACATATACCCAAGCACAGACGCACACAGCATACATCAAAACACAGACACGTGAGAATAGCAATGTAGACATTTCAACGTAATAATTTGAGCCGTAAAATGTATTCAATTAGGTGGATTATACAGAGGTCACCGCACTCCCAATCCAGAGAGATTAGAGAGGACCTAAAGGCATAGATATAGAACCCTGACATATATTGTCTAAAGCTTTTCATCCCAGGCTATACAACCCTTTCTTGTGATGTAGTCAGTCAGAGGCCTTTCCTTTTTCCCCTGTAATTATTGGAGTGTTCATTTGGATTGAACAGCTTTACCTGCATAAGCCCCTTCACGGATAGAGCATTTCCCCACTTCACCTAGCCAGTGAAAGCAACTGACTGGGCCATTGATTTGCAGTGGCAGAGCGACAGGGCTACAAAACAAATGAACGAATAGAATCAAATGGAAACAGATGGCTGTGGAGGTGTAGGAGTGACCTCCAATCAATGGACACGTTTCGCTCCGGGCGTAGTGTATCAGTCTCTCTCTCTCTGCGGACCGGGCTCTCGCTAATCCACTACTTGATTGACAGCTGAGTGTAGTGGCTAATTAGCCTCCCACTGACAACCAGCCCAACATGAAGACATTCATCAGACAGACTTTGGCCCATACTACTGTGTTGATCGACAGCTTTAGGAAAATGAATGGCCAAATCTAACGCCTCGGTGTGTCTTTGTAGGTGCAGAGACCATCTCCCCCCCCCCCCCATATGATGTGTGGATTAATGCTGAAGCAAAGCCCATTTTCAAGAGCACTCAATTTAATGCCACCGAACTCCCAGCCCACTCAGCCGCTCTGTTTTCTCTCTCTCTCGTTTCATAGCCATTGTATTCAGCAGATTCTGGAGGCAGTGCTTCATTGTCATCAGATGGGAGTCGTTCACAGAGACCTCAAGGTAAGATTTAATAAGGAATCAATTAAAAGACACAGACGATATTCGGCACAGTCCCCGACTGTTTATCCACTGCAATACACTCACTTTGATGCCATTGTTGCCATTTGTGTGTGTTGCAAAATTCAGTTTGTCACATTAGATTTGAATTTAAAGACAGTATACCAATAATCTTTAGATTATATATTTGTTTGTTATTTGAATTCATTTAAGTACATTTCAACCATGCGTTTTAGTCGTCCAGACTCCTTAGAGCAACAATCAGCAGTCGAAAAAATAAAGCTTTCTGCTCGCTGCTGTTTCAGTAGAAAGCTGACAGAGCTATGGATGCAAGGAGTCACCATCCATGATGTCAAAAGTACAGTTTTAACCACGTGTTTGAAGCTATACAGTGTTCGTTTACATTTATTTTTTGCAAACATTGAAGTCAAACAACCTTATATTTTGGGTTCTGGTGGGGTACGACCGTTGAACGAAGCTCACGTGAGGCATTTACCAGTAACGTTCTTCAAGAATCAATGGATATCATTCATTTATAAGTCCAAAAATGGATGTAGCAATTAGCCGATTAAACCCTTTAAGGACACATCTATGTAGTCAATGTGTGCTCAGGCTTTAGACAACAGACCATTTGGGCTGCGATTAGAACCTTTGTGTTCCTGCTGAATGGTTCTGTGAGGACCACCTCTGTGAAATGGGACATAATTGCACTGTGGTTACAGTGGAGAGGGAGCGTGGGATGAGGTGGGATGTTAGCAAATCTGTTTCCAGCCATCACACCCCCCACGCTGTTCTCACAAAGAGGTCTGACGGGAAGAAGAGGAGGAGGAGGAGGAGGAGGAGGAAGAGGGATAACTAGTCGTAAAACATACGGTTGAGTCAGCAGCATATCGGACAATAATAACTTTGTCAATACCTCTGCAGTCCTCTAGTCATATTTTATTCAGTTCAGGAACATTTTCTTGGGGACATTCAGCACCACAATGTGATAGCAGGGCAGTTCAGGTGGAGCTGGGACTTGATGGGTGGTTGGTTAGGGAATCCACCTGTCACCTCCTCTGGTCCCCACAGTGAGTCAGGTGTTACTAAAGACCCCCTGACCTGCCTCACCTCATGGCTTCGTCCTCCTGTGTGTCATAACTCTCTACAGTGTCAACTGCATTCTTAAACTGCACTGCTATTTTCTCACGACGACTTAGCGCCGTATTGATTTGTAGTCCAAGAAAATCACGAGTTAAAACCGAATTTGATACTACCACGTGCTGTAGCGGTCAATCAGTGTACACACTTATTTTCTCACCATCGTGTCCCATTTAGACGGATTTAGCTTGCAGGCCACAATCACCTGAGATGGCGACTGCAACTCAAAGTCATGACCCGGGTTGTGTGACTCTGAGGGCACACCCTCTTCCTATCCACTCCGTTTGGTTCTGTCTGTTTCATCTGTCCGGAGTCTGGATGTTACTGCTGACTTGATGGCGACCATCAACTTCCTTCACACAACACATTGACATGACAGACAGAGGAATTCGGCAGTAAGCAAGAGGAGAAGCAGACGTATGTGAACAGAATATCAAAAGCCCTTACAAAACATTCAGGGGACATGCTGCTAATTCATGTCCTCTGCACACAGTTTGACGATTGTAGAATAGGCATTCATTACAGTGCAACAACCGTCAATCCATTGTTCTGTTGTCAACTTGTCATGTACAGCACGTGCACTTCATATCTCAATGTCAGCACGAGGGACCCATAAAGGAATGGGGTTTCTAATTTACATGAGAAGCGGCAACAAACCCTCACACCATCTCCATCATATCAGACAGCGTTGTGTGTGCTACAGAAACTGCTTTGTTGTTGTGTCAATGAAGGACAGATAAAGCACAGGATGGGTTCCCATTTATAATCACACGTGTCCAAGTGTCGCTATCAAAATCTCACACCCTTTCAAGGGTGCATTTGGCTGCGTTTACACAGGCAGCGCAATTCGGATCTTCTTTCAACTAATTGGTCTTTTGACCAATCACATCAGGTCGTTTCGAATCAGATATTTTTCAGAGCTGATCTGAAGACCAATTAGTGAAAGAAAGATCACAATTGGGCTGCCTGTGTAAACGCAGCCTTCTTGCTCAATCTTTCAAAGGTACATTTTGTAATATTTCTTACAGACTGCTTCAGCACTCACACTGTTATAAACATACACTAACAAATTCCCGTACAAAGAGATACCCTCCTCCTGGCCCAGATGGAAGATGGAATGATAAAATTGATTTCTGTGTGTGTTTGGGTGTGTGTGCGCGTGTGTGGTGTATGTCTATGTGTATCAGGGGGTAGATAACATCTCATAGCAGTAGCAGAGGGGGGGGGGTGTCATTCCTCCACCTGTGTGGGAGGCTGGATTTATCAGAGCTCTGCAATGCCGCAACCACAAAAGAAACTAAACACTATTCAATCAGGCCCAAAATCATGTCTGTCTGTCACCCTATTCCTGCTTGTGCTCAGGTCTCTTGTCTCTTCTCACTGACTGATTGGCTATTCTCTCTTTGTACCCAGCCTGAGAACCTTCTGCTTGCCTCCAAGTCCAAGGGTGCTGCAGTGAAGCTGGCAGACTTCGGCCTGGCCATCGAGGTTGAGGGGGAACAACAAGCCTGGTTCGGTAATGGCTTATGGCTGATATTAGTCGTAATTACACACACAAAAAGAAATTATAAACTGAAATGCAAATAAGGAATGGCTTCTAAAGCAGGTCTACTTATGCAAGATTTAAGATGTATAATCAGCAGGGAAACTGCATAGGGAGTCACATAGAGTCATCAAAGAAGAAGAATGGGTTTTCTGAGCACAAAGAATTCCAGTCGCAATCGTCAGAGGGAAATAGATAATGAAAAGACTCCCGTGGAATCCAATCAAAACAACTCTTTGCCTAGAACATCCTCAATTAAAAAAAAAACAGCTACTCTGGAGAAATAGCAACCACTAAAAACAAACGGACATATCATTAAAAAAAACACCATTAAGGAAGAAAAGATGACTTCCGCAGCACCATGACTACAACAGAAGACGGGCTGTTTGCTGCTTGTTTTATTTATGAATTGTCATCCAGAAGTAGAAATGTCACCACAGCGTCATCCAGACTCTTTAGTAGTGAGGCCTGCTGTGTAAAACCATCTTGTTGGAATAGGTTAGGTACAGCTTATTTTTCATCACTCTGCTCTAACTAACCTAACTGACTGACTGGTGTTGCCTTGTGATTGGTGCCCTTAGGTCCGGAACAGGGCCGTGCACAGACCCCCCCCCCAGACTTATTATAACACACTCATTCATCGCAAATTGTGAAATGACGGTCACAGAAAATCTATGATTTTTAATCCAGCCAATCCCATGAGACCCTGGGATAGGAGCTCTCTCTGCTGTTCCAATGCTGTGGTTTTCTGTGTCTGCTTGAGGATGTCCTCAGTCATTTCTTACAGTGCCTCTCTTTCAGGCAGAACAGCAGAAACTGGATCAGCAGCACAACTAGAGCTGCACGACCAGGTGGACTAGGGACGGGGACAGCCAGGTAGTCCTGAGGCATGGTCCAAGTCTTCCGGGAGGGGAGAGAGAGATGGGAAAATTAGAGGGAGCGTACTTAAGATCACACAGGACACCAGATCAGACAGGAGAAATGCACCAGATAGGACAGTCTAACCCTAGCCCCCCGGCACATAAACTATTGCAGCATAGACACTGAGGACTGAGACAGGGTGGATCGGGGGAAACTGTGGCCCCATCCGACGATACCTCTGGGCAGGGCCAATCAGGCAGGATATAACCCCACCCACTTTGTCAAAGCATAGCCCCCACACCACCAGAGGGATGTCAACAGACCACCAACTTACTACCCTGACACAAGGCTGAGTATAGCCCATGAAGATCTCCCCCACCACAAGAGCCTGAGAAGACGCAAGACCGGACAGGAAGATAACGTCAGTGACTCAACCCACTCAAGTCGAGCATAACGGGGGAATAAAAGCCTGGCTAGACGTGATGCACGCCTCCTAGGGACGGCATGGGAGAGTGCTAGCAAGCCAGTGACAGCTCCCGTAATAGGGTCAGAGGCAGAGAATCCCAGTGAAGAGAGGGGCGCAAGCCAGGCAAAGACAGCAAGGGTGGGTTTGTCACTCCAGTGCCTTGCCGTTCACCTTCGCACCCCTGGGCCAGACGACACTCAATCATAGGACCTGATGAAGGGATGATTCTTCAGTAAAGACTTAAAGGTTGAGGCCGAGTCTGTGTCTCTCTATTGGGTCGGCAGACCATTCCATAAAATTGTTGCTCTATAGGAGAAAGCCCTGCCTGCAGCGGTTTGCTTAGAAATTCTACTGTAGGAGTAAGCAGGCCTGTGTCTTGTGACCGTCATGTACGTGTAAATATGTACGGCAGGACCAAATAGGAGAGATAGGTAGGAGCAAGTCCATGTAACACTTTTGTAGGTTAGCAGATAAACCTTGAAATCAGCTAGGTCTTTAAACAGGAAGCCAGAGGAGAAATATGGTACATTTTTTTCACACACCTTCACAAGTGTGGTCTCAGTAGTATGATGGGGTCTAAAACCAGACTGTCTTCAGGAAGGCAGTGAGTTGCTGAGCAAAGGCATTTTCAAAAGAAATGTTCGGAGGAATGGGATATTTGACATATGCCGATAGTTTGCCTTTTTCAGGAGATCATCCATGTAGAGGAGTGCTGGAGCACCCTCTGAAAAATCAAAAAAGAAGAAAAAAAAGTGGTGATGGACTGGGCCTTTACTTGTCCTGTATTAGCGACCGATATAGCCGTATGTAGCGCAGGGAAAATGTATTATTATAATCCTGCACCACCCCCGTTGACAAAAGAAAAAAGATCAAACGATGATACTTACATTATGTTCACCGCTTGCAAGATCCACTGTCAAGGACGGTACAGCAGGCGTCTTCAAGATTAGCTTCCTGGCAAGACCCATCGAATGTTCTCCCCAATTGACAAAGCAACTTCGCCCGAAATGTGGACTGCACACAAATGATAAGATCTTGATTTTCTGTTCGGCCTGTCCACCCGAAATGAAAAGCTGCCACTGCTGTCGTATGTCTTCATTCTTTAGAAAATAGTGAAGCGTTAAATTTACACTGACTTCCAGTAACAATACAATGTGCTTTTGCCGGCATGCTAGCAAGTAGCTTGCTAGCCGACAGTCACGCCACACATGAAAGGTTACCAGTATTTTTGGTCGTGTGTTCTGCTTGAGCTTACGGTTTGTAAACAAAGCCATTGCAAGGCATAGGCGCACGTGTTGTTGGTTTTAAGCCGGTACATATTTAAATGATTAAACCATTGGTGTATTACATTTCTATCATCATGTTCAACTTAATAAAAAACACGGTTTCCCATCTCAAGAGGTTAAATAAAACAATGACTATAGTAAGTGCCTATTAAGTGCCAAATAAGGTATAAGGGTTGAACGTAACAGGGTTGACGATTTCATCTTAGAGCTAAAATACGTAACTTTTTGGGTGACCCGACCAAATTCACATCTGTCATTCTCATTGAAAGCAAGTCTAAGAAGTGGCAGATCTGTTCTATGTGTATTATTTCTATGCTTCCTGTTGTTAAGTTTTGTTTTTGCGTCTTTTACTTTTGGTTTTGTACACCAGCTCCAAACAGCTGAAAATAGAGGATACAATGATTCAAACAGCGGTTTAGAGGATACAATGATTCAAACAGCGGTTTAGAGGATACAATGATTCAAACAGCGGTTTAGAGGATACAATGATTCAAACAGCGGTTTAGAGGATACAATGAAATGATTCAAACAGCGGTTTAGAGGATACAATGATTCAAACAGCAGTTTAGAGGATACAATGATTCAAACAGCGGTTTAGAGGATACAATGATTCAAACAGCGGTTTAGAGGATACAATGAAATGATTCAAACAGCGGTTTAGAGGATACAATGAAATGATTCAAACAGCGGTTTAGAGGATACAATGATTCAAACAGCGGTTTAGAGGATACAATGATTCAAACAGCGGTTTAGAGGATACAATGATTCAAACAGCGGTTTAGAGGATACAATGAAATGATTCAAACAGCGGTTTAGAGGATACAATGATTCAAACAGTGGTTTAGAGGATACAATGATTCAAACAGCGGTTTAGAGGATACAATGAAATGATTCAAACAGCGGTTTAGAGGATACAATGAAATGATTCAAACAGCGGTTTAGGGGATACAATGATTCAAACAGCGGTTTAGAGGATACAATGATTCAAACAGCGGTTTAGAGGATACAATGATTCAAACAGCGGTTTAGAGGATACAATGAAATGATTCAAACAGCGGTTTAGAGGATACAATGATTCTCTACGCTTTACTTGCTTGTTTTGTCACATAAACTGAAATTATGTGAACTATTAGAATTTTAGCAACCAGGAAATGGTGGAGTTATTTCTGCATAGTGCATCTTTACTAAATCAGACATAAATCCCTTTGTGACAGGGGAAATGGAAGGTTGCTGTGTGCAACAGGGAGGAGCAATTGAATGCAAGCTTTTTTTTTAAACATGACATTTTTAAAACATTTTGAGCCTGTATATCTATGGGTAACAGTTTTGTGAAGTGTCATGATCAAACAACTCAGTTTACCGCCAAAAAGAGTAGAACCAGCTCACCTGCTTTGACACCATATTTTGATTATTATATGTTCAATGTTTCTTTTGAAAAAATAATTTCTAAAGGAATGGTTTGACCATATTAAAATGAGAGTTCAGTTCATGTAACAGGGTTGACTTAAAATGAATCACAATTTGTGTTGTTACTAATCACATTAAGGAAGTAATACTCTTCAGAAATGACTTTGGCCAAAGCAACAATATAAGTAGATCTTTACAATGCAGAAAATGCAGAATTTTGGTACTTTAGCAAGTATTTTGTTCACATTAAAAATCAGATTTATCAAAATCCCTTTGTGGTCTATATTAAAGGGCACTTCGCTGAATATAACAGCCTTTTAAAATTTCAAAAGGAATTCCTTTGGTTGAACGACCCATATACGTTTTAAAACTAGGAACTAGGAATGTCTTTTAGTTTTCAGTTCATTTTAATGAACCAGAGGACACTTATGCAATACCCACAATTCATTTTTAAAGACGTACATCTCTTCGATCAGGATGATTTTCTAAAACCTCTGGGGGATGCCTGGCTGGTTGATATATTTTTTATATTTTCTAAGAACTGCTGGTGGAGCTGTAAGAGCCAGCTCTGCTGCTTCATTATAATCAGGGTTGGGGATTAGGTGATGACATGTAATCAGTTGCATGTCATTTGATTAAAGACTTAGTTGAACTGTAATCCGTTACGTTACTAGCAAACATATTGTAATCCGATTACAGATACTTTTGAAGAAACAAAATAATTACTCATTGGATTACTTGTGCAAAAAAACAAAAAAACATTATGAAACCTTTCTGTTTTCTCAATGACATTCAATTCAGGATGGAAAAAAATGTGTAGGTTTAAGTTTGTTCCACCTGAACAAGTCTGAGCACAAGTCAGAGACCACTATGATGATACAACAAATGTCTATAATGGCTCCTTTGGATCCTTTGTCTTTTTCTAATGCCTCTTGAGGGGAAAGTAACTGAAAGTAATCCGATTAACTGAAAGTAATCCAAAAGTAATGTTACTGATTAAAATTTTGGACAGCTGACTAGCAACTGCAACTGATTAAGTTTAAAAGGTAACTTACCCAACCCTGATATTCTAATTATTCTATACACATTACACATTCATGGAAACGAGTCTCGATATTTCAACCTTTCCTTTGTTCACGGTGTGTCAAACCCCAGGCTGATTCCATGGGTCTGGAGAATAAATGGAGGAATGTATTCTTCTTCACTGTTTTGATGATTGATATATACAGTCATCCATAATCTATCCAAGTAGCAAGCAACCTTGTTAACTGTCAGTGATCATCATTTCACATGATTATTAGTGGATCTGCTGGGACACGTTTGGGACAAAACAAGGCTGGAACATGAGAAGATGACGTGAACCCTTAAAATGAGAGTGAAAGAACGGTCTCATCACCCCCCATAAAGAGTTTAACGTCCAGACTTACTGTAGAACGTTAGAAACCTGTCTGGTTAAGGTAGATAATAAGGATATGGACTGCATACCATAGATGAAGCCCTATTGAGAGACATGTGAGGCAGGCGGGCCCAGGAACCTGTGGATGATGTTAAGTTAATCACTCTCTCTTAACATTCCGGGGGAAGATAATGATCAGAGCAGGTCTCTCTAACACTGTGCTCTGTTCTTGGTTTGTGACAGAATACTAAGTTCTCAAGGAAGACTTCTGTCTTTTCTTTGTTGTATTGCGACAAAGGTTGAAGTATTCTATGCATTCAAGAATTTTAAAGATGGTTATTGCTCATCACTTTACTGCACTGTATTACAGTATATAATGGATTGATATGGTTAGCGTCACTTCACACATAAAACAACATGTGCATTTGATCGAAACCTATATCTATATGTATTGTATAGCATTACGATACCAGTATTTAGATTGTTATATGGAGCTATACTTTATCACCCTCTTCTTTGACTTTCACCGAGAGTATCCCTTCTGGAACTTTATAAAATGGTCCGTTTGGATCCTAGATGTGATTCAAGATAATCCACGATTACTGCCTGCGGTTTATCAATCCCCTGTCTCACAGCCCATCCAGGCAATTCATAAACATAATCTCCAATGGGAAAAAGCACCTCTACATTATTTCCCATTGCTTGTTGCCTAGCATTTGATTTCAACAGAGCTGTGTTATCTGTGACTATTTGCCTCTGTCTGGATGTGATGCAGGCTTTGCAGGGACACCTGGCTACCTGTCTCCTGAGGTCCTGAGGAAGGACCCATATGGCAAAGCTGTGGACCTGTGGGCTTGTGGTAAGCAGGGCGCCTTTCAGATATCCACCTCTTTCCTTGTTTGTTTTTGTCTACGTCTGAGTTGCTTCTCCCTACAGAAAGCATGACATAGACTTCACACCTGATGTGATGAGTTTCCTCATTTATACAACTTTGTCTTTATGTTATCTCAGTCGGCCAGACTGGGGATTCTAACCTACTAGAGTTATGTTGACCAAAGAAACTATGATTTAGTGCACCAGTTTATTTATGGGGGCCTGTTGGTTTCATCCCAAGGTGCAGAGATGAGTTCTCTGTCAGAGCAGAGGAGAGAAGGCAGCCGTGCATTGATCTGATCTGAGCTCTCTCTACACTCTTAGGGTTTCAAAAGGGTACTTTTAAGTTCCAGGTAGAACCCTTTTTAGTTCCAGGTAGAACCCTTTTTGGTTCCAGGTAGAACTCTTTTGGGTTCCATGTAGAAACCTCTGTGGAAAGGGTGCTACATGGAACCCAAAAAGGTTCTACATAGAACCAAAAAGGGTTCTACCTGGAACAGCCGAAGAACCCTTTTTGGTTCGAGATAGCACCTTTTTTTCCTAAGAGTGTATGTCTATGTACATACTGTACCACAGGGCCTCTGTGTCAACAAGGTGGCAGAACTCACGCTTCAATTGGCCCTCCTCTGGTCTATTTTTTATTGATTTATTTATCCATTATTTTATATTTAGATAGACGATCTAAATTATACCCGATGTGTGAACAACTTTTACCCAGAACGTAGTACGTGTATATAATCAATATCATATGAATCATATGTAAACATGATATAAACTTTGACAATATGTAGTGGTACAGGAACCTTTCACATTGCACATTTGTCACATGCTTCCTCAACAGCAGGTGTCGACCACAGGAGGTTGGTGGCACAGTAATCGGGGAGGACGGGCTTGTGGTAATGGCTGGAGCGGAATCAATGGAATGTATCAATATACATCAAAAATACTATTTTCAGGTGTTTGATGCCATTCCATTTGCACCGTTCCTGACATTAGTATGAGCAGTCCTCCCTTCAGCAGCCTCCTGTGGTGTAGATGAACAGTGAAAAGCTAACTTACAGGCCCTTCCAAGCAATGCAGAGAGAAAAATATAGAAAATATTATAACACAAGGAATAAATACACAATGAGTAATGGTAAATTGGCTATACCGGTAGCGAGTCGATGAGCAGGGGTACTAGGTCATTGAGCTAGCTATGTACTGTACATATAGATAGGGGTAAAGTGACCTGACAACAGGATAAGTAATAAGCAGTGGCAGCAGTGTGTGTGATGAGTCAAAATAGTTATTGCAAAGTGGGTCAATGCAGATAGTTTGGGTGTCCATCTGGTTAACTATTTAGTAGTCTTATGGCTTGGGGGTTGAAGCTGTTCAGAGTGCTGTTGGTTCCAGACTTGGTACACTGGTACCGCTTGACATGGGGTAGCAGGGGGAACAGTTTGTGACTTGGGTGTCCTGGAGTCATTGACAATTTGTAGCGGCTTCCTTTGACACCACCCTGGATGGCAGGGAGCTCGGCCTGGGGTGATGTGCTGGGCCGAAAGAACTACCCTTTTGAGCGCCAAGGAGTTGCCATACCGAGCAGTGATGCAGCCAGTCAAGATGCTCTCAATGGTGCAGCTGTAGAACCTTTTTGAGGGTCTTTTGATGCCAAATCTTTTCAGCT
This sequence comes from Oncorhynchus masou masou, assembly GCF_036934945.1. Classification (NCBI taxonomy): domain Eukaryota; kingdom Metazoa; phylum Chordata; class Actinopteri; order Salmoniformes; family Salmonidae; genus Oncorhynchus; species Oncorhynchus masou. Next base: position 48,928,324 of record NC_088223.1, on the reverse strand, counting down.
TCCGAGGTGGGAAAGCATTGTCGTGCATGTTAATTAATGGACCATGTTAATTCCTTAGTGATGTGGACACCGAGGAATGTGAAGCTCTCGCCCCGCTCCACTACAGCCCTGTAGATGAGGATGGGGGCGTGCTCGGCCCTCCGTTTCCTCTAGCCCCACGTTCAGACCTTTGTCTTGCTGACATTGAGGGAGGGGTTGTTGTCCGACATAATCTAGAATGAGCAGTTTAACCTCGTGGTTTGATTTTTTTTTTTTGAAGGAGAAGGCCCATCGCTATGCATAGCTGTATTTCTTTGCCTTTTTATATTGACCTTGAGATGCATGTGGGCTTCATGGCCAATGGGTTCATGGCCAGGCTTCGAGGGAGTGAGAGGAAGTCACAGGATACGTAAGGTTGATGGCTAAGGGGGGCAACAGTGTGGGAATGAGGGAGTAGAAGAGAATGAGGGACAGAGGAGGGGTGTATGGAAGACATACAGTCAGGTCCAAAATTGTTGGCATCCTTAATAAATAGGTGAAAAACGTATAATTATACAACTAACCATTTTGTATGCAAAACTATATTATTTTATACTAATAGAATTTCTCAGATTTCTTTTTTTTCTCTCGCAAAATCTAAAAGATAGTGGTCAAAATTATTGGCACCCTTGCATTCAATACCGTTCAATACCTCACCTTGCAAGGCTAACACACTGAGCCTTTTTCTAAATTGTCATGAGATTGTAGAACAGATTGGGAGAGATCTTAGACCCTTCTTTGCTCATCTTTATCAAGTTTGCCAATAATTATGGACCCCATTGTACACACAGGGTACACTACTTCTGCAGCACCATTTCTTTTCAACAAACATAGAGATATTAATGTAAACACACACGCACGCGCGCACACACACACGCATGCATACACACACACGCACACGCACACACGCACACACACACACACGCACACACGCACACACGCACACACGCACACACACACACACACACACACACACACACACACACACACACACACACACACACACACACACACACACACACACACACACACACACACACACACACACTGTACATAAATACCTATGTACATATGTGAGTGATCAAGGTTCAGATGTATTGATTTCTACATTACCTTTTCTTTTCACCAAAGGTAGATAGATGTATGTGCTATATGCTAGTTCATTCTTGAGTAACTGGAGTGATGGACAGTCTCCTATTGTGTAGTGATGTATATTGTCTGTACAGGTGTGATCCTGTACATCTTGCTGGTGGGCTACCCTCCGTTCTGGGATGAGGACCAGCACAGACTGTACCAGCAGATCAAGGCTGGGGCCTACGATGTGAGTCACATCCCTCCTAGCTCCTGTTCTTAACAATACGATATTACTTTGTTGCTCACGGCTGCTGGGGAACAGTTGAAATGCAGTGTCTCTTCAGGATTGTGTAACACACTAGTTTCCATGTAGATGAATCATCTTCAATTCAGTGCCTGGTATAATTGTGGCATTCTGCTGGGAGGAAAAAAAGATCTGCATGTTTTTTTCTTCGTCAATTACAGTCATAGTATCCCATGGCACACTCCTCCCTTTCTTGTTCCGCTACTCTGCCTACAGACTTCGGGAAATCGTTTGTATTGTATACTAGTACACAAAAATACAATCACTGTCCCATTCATTGGAACGACGTCTGTGATTTCTGTCCAAAACGGACACATTGCAGGACATATTATTTTCTCCGGAGGCTAAAATCTTTCAAGGACATTTTGTCTTTTAATCCGTCAAGCAATAGCTTTAGTGATAGCAGGGAGGCTGAAAGAGGCCATCTGTTAGCTACAAGGCTAGTTGTTATCACAATGTAGATCGCTGATTGACAAAGGTGCGTGTGTTATTGTCATCACAACCCGTTTACTGTGGCTTACATGGCACACTCTACACTTTTTTATTCCTCTACTCTGACTACAGACTTTGGAGAATCGTTTGGGAAAGGGATTTTCGCTCATTCGAATATCATCACCAGCTTTATATTCCCACTATTTATTTATATGTAAAGGCCATCAGCTGTGCTATGTCTCCTCTTACATGTACTGTAGTTCCCCTCGCCTGAGTGGGACACTGTTACTCCAGAGGCGAAGGATCTCATTAACAAGATGTTGACGATCAACCCTGCCAAGCGCATCACAGCCTCTGAGGTCCTCAAGCACCCGTGGATCTCAGTGAGTGCAGAGCGACCATGTCCACACATTCTCACGATGGCCACGAGGTGCGGTAGGATTCGACCCTGTATCGAACCGGGCATGACTTTTGTTTCTCCTTCTCTCTCTCTCTCTCTCTCTCTCTCTCTCTCTCTCTCTCTCTCTCTCTCTCTCTCTCTCTCTCTCTCTCTTTCTCTCTCTCCTCTCTCTCTCTCTCTCTCTCTCTCTCTTCTCTCCTCTCCTCTCCTCTCCTCTCCTCCTCCTCTCCTCTCCTCTCCTCTCCTCTCCTCTCCTCTCCTCTCCTCTCTACAGCACCGCTCCACTGTGGCCTCCTGCATGCACAGACAGGAGACGGTGGAATGCCTGAAAAAGTTCAACGCCAGAAGAAAGCTGAAGGTATTGCAGAGCTCCCGGGGAGCAAAATGAAGTGTCGATATGATACTGGAACATAACATGGTCATCTCTGTATTGCCCAGAAATATCTGTGAGGGGGTTTGAACTCAATAGTACGGTTTGAATGAGGATGGAAATGTGATGCCTCTATTGAGGCAAAATGTCTTTCATTAGACGAGTCCATGGTTCAAGATGTGAGGACGTCTCTTTGTTTGATTTGTCTCACGTGGAAGCTATCTAATGCATTTGGTTTTGTACATACGGCTTTTGTGTTTGCCCTCTTACGCAACCCCTTTCAGGCAGATTGAATCTTGGAATTCATTGAATTCATTCTGAATCATTGAATTCAGCTTCCACTTAAGGAATCGGAACGACCTACACCTTAAAACTAACAAATTGTGATATTCATGCAGTGACACCAACTGCTTTTTGAATAGAGATTGCCCATGCACATTTCATTTGGCACTGTTAAGACAGAACATGTTGAAGTACTCTAGGTCATTACATTGACAGTAAGCAGCAATCCAAGCTGTTGATAATACATGTGAGCATCCTACTCAAGCTGTTAATGCTATATTCTAGCCAAGAACACAGTAGAGTATAAACTCTCCTTTTTCAGGAATCCCTTTGTTCTTTCATCTTATGTAACGATCCATCTCTCTTTGTTCAAAGGGTGCCATTCTCACCACCATGTTGGCGACCCGAAACTTCTCCGGTAAGTCAAGTAGAGGTGCCCTGTCGAACGGTCCTCCTCTCCATTCATGAGTGGGCTTAATAATCGGCCATTAAGCTGACACTTTTATCCAAAAGCGACATACAGTCATGCATGCTTCCTTTTAAAACATTTTTTTTTTTTACGTACGGGTGGTCCCGGGAATCAAACCCACTGCCCTGGCATTGCAAGTGCCATGCTCTACCAACGGAGCTACAGACTAGAGGACAGATTAACGGTGTCCCTAGGGAGGTCACTATCCTAGAGGAGTGACATGGTCTCAGATGGCTGCTCCTAGACTTGGGGGGCTCCAAGCCCATGGAACAGGGAGGGGATGATGACAGCCTGTGGAACTCACTGGTCATGCATCAGGACACTTCCCCATTCCAGTTGACACTCCCCTGTCAGACACTTTGGTCCGGATATACCAACACATTCACTGTCCCATTCATTGGAACGACGTCTGTGATTTCTGTTCAAAACGGACACATTGTAGGATATATTATTTTCTCCAGAGACTAAAATCTTTCAAGGACATTTTGTGTTTTAATCCGTCAAGCAATAGCTTTAGTGATAGTAGGGAGGCTGAAAGAGGCTGGCCATCTGTTAACTAAAAGGCTAGTTGTTATCACAATGTAGATTGTTGATTGACAAAGGTGCATGTGTTGTTGTCATCCCAGCCCACTTACTGTGGCTGAGCCATCTGCTATTGGATCCTCAGTCCCTCCATGACTTCACTCAGATGGTTCTGTGCCATAGAATCCACCGCTGAACTAGTGGAACAGAATGTGGCTATTTACCATCCCTATGTTGCTGTAATCTGCAATGTTCTGTCAAAATCCTCTCATTTATTATACACCTCTTGGTTACAAGGAAGGGACGGCTTGATGAACAAGTCACAGTTGAACATTGTTTTGGAGAAAAAAAAATCAAAGCAGAGATGGAGGGATCCCCTTCCAATCTCACAGTTTACACATCTCTACCAATCTCCATCCAGCAGAGTTTATCACCCCTCATAGCTCCATATAACCATTCTTATATCAAAGAAGTGGACCTGAAGGGGACAGCAGGGGAAATTAATAGCAGTGAGGGGACATCTTTAAATGGGCACGCATTCTCATACCAGTCAGGAATAGACCCCCACCCTATATCTCCCACCTGCCAGGGAATTCTGTCTGAAAGCCAAGCCCCCACAGCGTTGACCCTCGAGGCCTTGTGGATTTAAAACCATCTCAGCACCTCTAACCACTACCATTCATCTTTCCCTTTTTCCCCCGGTCTATCTTTACCCTCCAGATAGCCGTCGAGAACTACAGTCCACAGATACTGTATAAGGCAAGATTACCACTTCATGCCTATTTACAATAATGATAATGTCGCTGTAGCCAAATCTCCCCTTTAAGCTTTTAATAGCCTTTTTTTCTAGCCTATTAACTTCTATTATGCTTGGGGTGGGTCGGAAGTGCTGTGTAAACGCTGGTCCAAGGCCAGATTTGCTTTTAAGATGGTAAATAGTGTGATTTGGATTAGGGTAGAGAAAGCAGACCTCGGGTCAGTGCTTGGGGTTACCAGAGCCATTCCACTGCATATGGGGAGCAGACCAGGGGGAAATCCCATCGGCGTACAGCCACAACCCCTCACAGCCCCCAGCTGCAGGAGAGATTTGGGGTCACAGTGCCAGGGAGCTAGGGGGCTGCGAGGCGGGGATCAGGCTACGCCCCAGCTGACGAGAGGCCAGACGAGAGGCCATGCTCCACACAGCCCTAGCCCACTCCAGGGCTAAAATTAGTAGCCATGTTGATGAAAATAAAGTGGGGGAAACACCCTGGCTCAGCTCTCACAGAGAGGACATCAAATAAATGATTCCAGCTCAGAGACGAGGAGGAGAGGAAGGGAAGAGGATAGGTGGAGGGAGCGGGCAACAAACTGGACCAGAGCACTAGGAATAACAGGACGTGATGTACTGTATGGATCATAGCCAAACTCTAGAGAGTGAGGGAGTGGGGCTGGAATGTGCCCATGGTATCTCCCAATCTCAAGTGCTCCTATATCACGCATCCCTCTCACCCACCCAGCCAGCCTCTGTAGCAGAGCCCAGTCTGGTTCACCAGAACCTCTGGTGTTACCCTACAGAGTAAACCATTTGAAATTTGTGTTTTTCTATTTTTGCTTTTACTGTGCTTTATTTCCCTAAAAACTCTTATTTGACCAGTTGAATGACCTGAGAGAATCTTCAACAACCCGTTGGGTTCGGATGCTACTACGGACTCTTTCGGCAATATCACTGTCTCACCCGAGTTTATGATCAGTGGAGAGCAGGAAGAGGGCTTGGATTTGAAGAAAATATCACATTTGATTTCCCAGAGACACCTGGATCTGATTTACTCCATTTTCTTCTAACTCTTTTTTTTTGCGTTCGACTGAGTGTTGGCCATGCCCTTCGCCCTCCTCTTTTGGGCTTTTGTGCCCTTTTTGATCGCCCTGTCCCTGTTTCTCTTTGTGTCCCGCGCAGGAGGTAACAAGGCCAACAAGAAGACGGATGGTGTGAAGGTAGGGCTCCAGCTCCATAGGGATCTCTTTTCTCACCGTGGAATAAACCTGACCTGGAGGAGGGCTTTTGGAGGCTAGCCGTTTAGTGTATATAACACACGCTGTCGATAGACCATTATCATTTCAAAATCTGGCCGTTATTCAACATGTTGTGAAAGGTGAAAGGTGCTTTCACGTCAAAAGCTTCACTTGCGAAATGGAATAATCCGACATGCTCTTTGAAAACATCTGAACACAGATCTAAGTACAATGTGGGATTATGGGAGTTTGACTGTTTGCTCCATTCTCTCTGAACATGCTGGCCCCACCCAAAGCCCTGATCTCCTCCAGTGTGCAGAACTGGAGCTGCTAATAGCCCCCGCTTCCCTGTTTGTTTGCCCCCGTACACAGTCTATTGTCTCGGCCCCATTCCTTGGTGTGAGACTTGGCGGTGGAGTGGAGAGGTGTTATGTTTAGTTTTGCCCTCATGTCACACTGTTCAGATGCACAGAGACAGCTGGCGGAGGAGCAGTCCAAGTTCAGTCCTCTTCCTTGACACAAGTCCAAAGTTGTAAACACACACCTTTCCTGTTTTTTCCTAACTGGTGGGCGAATTCCCCTACCAACATATGCAGTAGCACACAGGAGAACAGAAGAGTCATATCAACTCTGTTCGACAACATGCTTTGCTGCAACACCGTCCAATGTTCAGCATATTGTCAATTAGATAGGTAGCGAATGAGATTAGCGCTTGGACATCTTTTCAGTTTGAGAGCCAAAAGGAGAGAGAGTCTGTCTGTTTATTGATGTCGTTCGTCTGTTCCAGTATGATGAGTCTGTTTTGTGAGTTAGTGTGTGTGAGATACTATATACATGTGTCAGGGGATATGCTCCACCTGTGGTAATCCCCAGCCAGTCCAGTCCATGGTGTCTGATACTGGGATAAGTGAGGCATGCTGCTGGCCACTCAGCCCTGCCACCTCTGCCTTATCAAAGGCATTCCTCCCTGACGACAGCCCTGCCTGGCCCGGAGGTTTCCTAAATGACACGCCGCCGCACGGCCTGCCAACCAGACGGCTCCGAGAGGTGTCCGGGGGGAGACGACAAGGACACCGTGGCAATACGAACCCCAAACACACACCAACACCTTCAGCCTCAAACCCAACCACACACACACACACACACACACACACACACACACACACACACACACACACACACACACACACACACACACACACACACACACACACACACACACACACACACACACACACACACACACACACACACACACACACACACACACACACACACACATCCTCCCTCTGCAGCATGGAGGTCTCCCTCTCCTCCCTCTGTTGCTCCCTGGCTTCCGTCTCCATCTCATCCTGCGTGTTCCTGTCTAACCTCTTCTCGTTTCTCTTCCAGAAAAGGAAGTCCAGTTCCAGCGTCCAGCTGATGGTGAGTGTGACCTCCCCCCCCTCCACCCCCCTCCCCCATCTTCTTGACAGCGCGTCTCTGCCGCGCTCAGCTTTCCGCCTAACAGGGAAAGTGATAATAGCGTTTTAAAAAATCCAAACGAACCAAAGAACAAGCAAATAAGGCTGTCATTCAAAATGGAGCTGGACTTTCTTTTTGTTTTTTTTGTGTGTGAACATCCCATCTCTAACGTTGCCTAATCCCGCTGCTTTTTATATGCTCTTGTGTGTGTGTGTGGGGGGGGGGGGGGGTCATCGTGGGGTACCCTATCTCTCCTTCTCTAGGTTTTTGCCTCCCTCCTGTTCCTCCCTCCCATATCCCACCCTACTCCTCTTACCACACAGACCTCTGATTAACCAAATAGCCTGTTCTCTCTCTCTCTGAAAGGTGCAGACAGGCAGGAGGCCGGCTGTCTGTCCTAGGTGTGTGGTGTGTGTGTGTCTTGACTCGGATCTTCCACTCACCCTCGTGTGGAGAGAATAACACCTGCTGTAATTGAGTGTAGATCTCTAAACCTGTCTGTGTGTTGTTTCTAGGAATCCTCAGAAAGCACCAACACCACTATTGAGGATGAAGACACCAGAGGTAAGGCTATCCCTTTCCTCTCACCTCTCACAGTCTCACCACCTGCAGTCTTTACGTGTTAATAGGACAGGGTGACAGCTTTCAGGAGGAATATACAGTATCTCCGCTAAACCTAACAGATACCCTATGCGCATCATGTACTGTATGTTACTCACACGCACACACACACACACACACACACACACACACACACACACACACACACACACACACACACACACACACACACACACACACACACACACACAGACACACACACACACACACACACACTCTGGCTCAGAAAGTGACATTCAATAATGCTATAAATAACTCTAACACCCGCACAACACGGCTATGAATAGGTTCACTCTTACTACAGTTACAGTCCACTTACAGTGCATTCGGAAAGAATTCAAACCCCTTGACTTTCTCCACATTTTGTTACAATACAGCCTTTATTCCAGAATTGATTCAATTGTTTTTTTCCCTCTTATCAATCTACACACAATACACCATAATGTTTTTAATTTTCACATTTATATAACTATTTAGACCCTTTGCTCAGTACTTTGTTGAAGCACCTCCGGCAGCGATTACAGCCTCGGGTCTCCTTGGGTTTGACGCTACAAGCTTGGCACACCTGTGTTTGGGGAGTTTCACCCATTCTTCTCTGCAGATCTTCTCAGGCTCTGTCAGATTGGTTGCTGCACAGCTATTTTCAGGTCTCAAGTGATGCTCAACCGGGTTCAAGTCTGGGCTCTGGCTGGGCTACTCAGAGACTTGTCTCAAAGCCACTCCTCCTTTGTCTTGGCTGTGTGCTTAGGGTCGTTGTCCTGTTGGAAGGTGAACCTTCACCCCAGTCTAAGCGCTCTGGAGCAGGTTTTCATCAAGGATCTCTCTGTACTTCGCTCCATTCATCTTTCCCTCGATACTGACTAGTGTCCCAAGCAATTAATTACTTTAAAAAATACTGACTAGTGTCCCAAGCAATTAATTACTTTAAAAAATCATACAATGTGATTTTCTGGAACTTTGTTTTAGATTCTGTCTCTCACAGTTGAAGTGTACCTATGATAAAAATTACAGACCTCAAATACTTGTTCTCCCCACTGTATATGTTGATTCAGAGGTGTAAAATAACCACAGTTTTGGTGTTAATAGAGCTTGCCAGTTTGTAGTCCTAAAAACCAGAAATGAGTTACCTCTGGTTCGTTCAGCCATTCCTATGGGGAAAATGAATTGGCGAAAGAAAAAGATTTTGGGGTAAACGGCAAAAATAAGGTCTGAGGTTAACACAGGTTTTGGAGCTCTTATACGTTTTGTTCTATGAGATAATATCAGTAAGTTAACATGACCGTTATGAATTATGAAGCGTTTATGTGTTTTAAAATTAAATAAATGCTTCAAAATGTACAAAAAAGTGACCTTAGCAGATTAAGATTATTTAATAGAACAGAACATTTAAACTCTCCTAAGCCTGTGTTTACCACATATCTTATTTTCGACATTTATCCAAAACCCTTAAAAAACTCAATTAACTTTACCATAACCTTTGTTCAACAAGCCATGACAGAGTCAATGCCTACAAAAAGACGCCATTACTATTGCTCTCTATGACCAGAGTTGAACCAAAACCATGTTATCATCATATTTCCCAGCATGCTCTACTGCTGGTAGATTTCTTTGTAATTGTTTGTTGTTTTAGTGTTTGTGCATGCACATTGATTGATTCATTCATCTTCGGCTACTCAAATATAAATAACATACATATTTAAAAATATTCCAAACTGTTACTTGGATTTATCGCATCCGTTACTGATATGATTGTTCCACTTTAGATGTTTAAGGTTGTCTCACACATTATTCTACCAAACCCTGGCAGTCATTCTGAATTCAGGTTGTGATAAAAAAATTGAAATGTTGGCTATCCCCACTCTGGCCAGCATAATGTGACTTGCAGGCATGATGTGGCTTGTAAACTATGAGTTTCAGGCCACTGTATTAGGGTATAACTCGGCCCTCAAAAGAAGGCCTTATGAAATATGTATTGTCTTGACTAAAACCATTTTAATGACAACATATTCACTTAGGATCTCAGTTGGTGAGGGCCACAGGACTGAAAATGAATGAACGCAACAACCATGTCTCTGTCACTAGCAAAAATAGACGTGTGGTACTGGTTACTCTAAAATTCACTCTAAAGGCACCTTGGGAAATATGCAAATGAGGCATTAAGCATTAGAGCAGGGCTATTCAATTCCAGTCCTGGAGGGCTGAAATGTTTCTGTTTTGGATTTCTGAACGGTTCTTCAAAGAACCATCCCATTCATGATTCTTCAGAGACCCTAAAATGGTTCCCTTCTATCCTCGCTCTCAATAACCTTATTTGGATCCTAACTTGCACCTGTATTTTTAAGAGTGTTCGAAGAGAAGGGCCTGTGAGTTAAGCCTCTTTGACTAGGAGAGGCTCGTAGATTTTTTTAGGGGAAACAAATGTGTACATTTCAACACCTTATCTCCTTCCGGACGTAGTTCCAGAAAATTGCATTGTGATTTCTCCAGGGAGGAGTGAGATCCATGTGGCAGAACTGCAATCCGGGTGATGCAGAGCAACTGTGTGGGTGGAGTGGGCGGGACGAGAGATAGAACTGTGTTCTCTGCAGTGGTTGGAGGAGGTGCTCGGGGGGGGCTGAAGGAAGGATAGAGAGAAAATTATAATTCTATGAGTTCTGTATTTACAGAAGAGGAAAAGTGAGTTAGGAGGTCAAATTGTGAGGATGTCACCCCTGTGAGCGACCCCTCTTTACCATATGCAAGGCGCGACCTTGCTTTCCCAACTCTGAGCTGCGACCCAGAGCTGGTGGGAGTAAAAGCTCTCTCGGCACAAGCAGCTCTCCGTGTGGGCAGAGAACATCCCCTTCACACGCAGTAAAGCACTGGGAGGCAGTCGGCAGCACACGCGGACACACACACACGGACACAAGTCCACACACATGCATGTACAAAGCACACACACACACTTGGTCACACACGTGGACACACACATGCATGTACACACGCATGCATGCACAAACGCATGCACACACACACACACACACATTACTCCTACTATATAATGTATCTTTGAAATGGTACCTCACAGTCTCAGCATACAGGAAAACTGTGTTGAATTTTAGAGGATATATAATCAAAACCCAGGGCTTTACGAAGGAGGGATCTCATTTATTTCTTCCAGTGCCAGGCATATTGGAAAATAATGAATTTTACTGCAGTCCCATTCATCATGGTGGTTGTTGTCAGTAATTTCAGTACAGGGCTGTACGTTTGTGCTGTGTGTTTGAGCTGTGTGTTTGTGCTGTGTGCTTGAGCTGTGTGTCTGAGCTGTGTGTCTGTTTCACAGTGAGGAAACAGGAGATCATTAAGGTGACAGAGCAACTTATAGAAGCCATCAGCAATGGAGACTTCGAGAGCTATACGTAAGTAAACACATCGTGTACTGTACCTTCCCATTGCTGTTCACCCACTGTACTGCTGTACACTCTCAGATAAAAAAGGGTTCCAAAAGGGTTCTTCAGCAATTCCCACAGAATAGCCCCTTTTGGTTCCAGATAGAACCCGTTTTGGATCCAGTTAGACCATTTTGGGTTCCATGTGGAACCTTCTGTGGAAAGAGTTCTACCTGGAGCCCAAAAAGGTTCTAAAAATAAATTTAAAAAAGGGTTCTTCAAAGGTTTCTCCTATGGGGACAGTCGAAGAAACCCTTTAGGTTATAGATCACCTCCTTTTCCCCCCCTCTAAGAGTGTATATAAGTAACATAGATGGAATAGAAACAAATGTTAGTGACATCTGTTTCAATGCAATTCCACTGATAGAGTCTGATGAGCTCAATTGTGACAGTGCAATTGATAACTCCGGGTTTGGCTATAGACGTTAATCCAAGATGGCATTAAGGCGGTTGTGAGGGGAGAACTCCTTAGGTCTATGTCCTTACTGATTTAGAGAGAACATCAGTCTCAGTGCATGTGTCTGGAACTAAATTCCTCTGATAAAGGAGGGTAGAAAAATGTCTGCCTGACCAATCGAGGCCATTTGAAGGCTTAACAAGCTGATCCCTTGGTCAAGAATAGCTTGTGCATGTCAATAATTTGCTCCAGAATGTTGCACGTATGCTGCTTGGTAATATATTCTATGTAAACCGTATGAATAACGTTGTATTTAATTATATGCAGCTCTTGAACTGTGTAAACGGTAAAAGTGATCAATTCAATATCCCATCTTGAAGTGCTTCAGTAGTGTGACTCTCACCCAGCCCACTGCACAGTGCCAGATATAGATTTCTTCAGGAGCAGGTTTTTCTCCAAAGTTGGCATTCTGAGGAGAGTAGCAACCCCCCAGTCTGTCCCTCGCATGTCTGTCACAACTTGTGGCCAGGGGGTCATCGGAGCACCTGTTCAAAACCAAGGGTATAAAATTCCCATCCAGGCCAGGAGGGGATTTTTTTAGAGGTGGTTGTTGGAGGTTCACAGTCATGGTAGCGCTGTCTGCCAATTACCAAGGCCTGGAAAGAATCTTCTGCCTGCATGCTCAACTCTTTTACAACCATGCAGTGATCTGCCATGTGAGTGAGTCACATGCCCCAAATACTGCAAAAGCAGCTCTGACTGGGTCTATGAGGGTCAGTCTCACCGCTTCACTGAAGCACTTCAAAGAGCAGAACAGAAGATAACCTTGGCTCTATTTCTCCCCAGTTGTCTTACTGCCTCTATCCCTGCTTCTGTCTCTCTTTATTTTTTTTCCTCTCTCTCTCTCTCTCTCTCTCTCTCTCTCTCTCTCTCTCTCTCTCTCTCTCTCCTCTCTCCTCTTTCTCTCTCTCTCTCTCTCTCTCTCTCTCTCTCTCTCTCTCTCTCTCTCTCTCTCTCTCTCTCTCTCTCTCTCTCTCTCTCTCTCTCTCTCTCTCTCTCTCTCTCTCTCTCTCTCTCTCTCTCTCTCTCTCTCTCTCTCTCTCTCTCTCTCTCTCTCCTGTAGGAAGATGTGTGACCCCAGCGTGACAGCGTTTGAGCCAGAGGCTCTGGGTAACCTGGTGGAGGGACTGGACTTCCACCGCTTTTACTTTGAGAACTGTGAGCTGCTTCCTTCCTCCGCCTTCACTCCTACTATATGTCTTTTGAAATGATAAATATACGTTTTACATCACACACAGACAGGTTCAACCTATAGGAAAACTGTTTTGAATTTCAGAGGATATGTAATCAAATCCCAGGGCTGTACACAGTATGACTATAAACCTCTTGCTATACAGCAGTAACAATCCATTTATTGTCCCAGTGAGGGAGGAAGTGACACTTTAGTATAATATATCTTTGGAATGCGCTTTAATAGTCCCTTTGTGCCAATAAGCTCTAGCTAACAGTATCCATAATAAGTGACACAATGTCATTTATATTTCATTAGATGTGGTTAAGATGTTTTATTATTTTTATTATAAACACAATAGAACCACAAAATACTTCATGAAAATACACAAAAACAAAATATACACAAGATTATAACATGAAAACAAAGCACATCTCAAATACATCTCATCAATAAGGAGAAAACCTTGAAAATAAAATCTAATTGATTACCAGGTAACATTCATTAAAACAATGATACTTTCTCTAAGCCTGTGCCGTTTGAAAGCATTTTGCCCATAAACCATTTCTTATGGTTTATTTTTAAATTCCCTAGTGTAGGGATGTATTTTATATGGTTTGGTACACCATTCCATTCCTCTGCACCAGTGTAATGGAAATAGCTTTTTTCCAGCCATGCTTCTATAGCGCAGCGGTCTGATATTGCCAACTGGCTCTGGTGTGATAGCTATGAGAGTCTCTAATGAAATGAATATAACCAGACAGGTAACTGGGGGCAAGATCATTTATAACTTTTTAAAAACATCAACAGTTTGATCTGCACCACCAAATCAACCGTTCAGTCCCCTGAAATGTGTGTCCTATGGCTGAGCTTGGAGTGCAATTTTCCTTTGTTTTGTTTTTGGACGTTTGAAGTTTTGTTACGCCACTGAATCATGAGATACAAGCATCGGCATAGTGGCAATGTATCTGAGATGTTGCCAGGGTCCTCATAGACTCTGTATCCAGGAACTTGGCTACCCTTGCCAGGAACGTTGTCATGGAGTGAACCTTCCCAATGACCTTCAGAGCCATGAGTTCAACTGTCATGTGTTGGTCCAGTTCACACACCAAGTATGTAACAGAGCATTTTTTCCCCCTTCACCGCTACACCATTACGCTTGACAGAGAAGTTGGAGGAGTTTCTCACGTTGTGTTCGGGAAACAAACAGGATACATTCTGTCTAAATGCAGAGAAAGTTTGTTGCCTGGATAACCACTTACTGACTTTAGTCAGTTCGCTGCTTAGGGTCTTTTCAACGGTCTACTTATTCTTATGTGAAACCAAGAGGGCAGATTCATCCACATACAGGAACAGAGGGCATGAACAGGTGGAGTCTATGTCATTTAGGTAGAGCAACAACAACAAAAAGCAATGGCCCCAAAACTGTGGTGTCCCCCCAGTGAACCATTTATCTCCTTAGTATCAGACAATGTCCTGCCCACATCCACACTTTGGACCCTATCAGTTAGGTGTGGCTTCATCCATAATAAGGAGTCGGTGCCAAAACCAATTGCTTTCAACATACAATACGAACTGGCACAGAGAGACAGGAAACACAGGGATAAATATACTGGGGAAAACAAGCGGCGCCTGGAGGAGGTGGAGAAAATCACAAAAAATGCAACTAAAAGTCTTCTGTTTGAAAAAAAAATCTCCATCCAGCAGTTGAAGCAACCATTCCGAAGCAATGTACAGAAAACTGCACGCATGAAAAACGGGCAATGAGATGATATAGGAAGATCTAGGCTGGTATTTCAAATCAAAACAGCTAGCTAGTTGATTGGAGAAGTAGTCAAATATCCAAACCAATTCAAAATTGATGATTTAAAAAACAAACTTGATTTCTGTATTCCACTTGTAACGAAGACGCAGGGAGTCAGGAAGCAGGTGCAGTTAGTGAGTTTAATAAGAACGAACCGAGTGGATAGACGAATAAGAGTGGCATATGAACACAGAAACAATACTGCCTGAAGGGTGATAGCAATGGAGGGATAGATAAAGGGTGAGTAATCAGGAAAGTAATGAAGTCCAGGTGTGCCTAATGATGAGGCACAAGTGTGCGTAATGAAGGTTGCCAGGTGTGCGTAATAATGGGTTGTCAGGATCGGTGGTTAGTAGACCGGAGACATCGAGCGCCAGAGAGGGGGAGCGGAGGTATACGTGACAAAACTTGAATAGGTATCACCCAAAGAGGTCCTGCTTTAAATTACATTGAGCTAATAAAGGCTGACATTCGTGATAGTGAAAATCTGTTAAATTTGTGAACGTCTCAATCCACATTAAACAGACAAGGGGAGAAGGACTAAAGGGCCCCAATTTTTGTCATTGTGAGCATATGCAATGTGTCTGCCTCCAACATAAAAAAACAAATGTTTGACTTCCCCCACAAAATGACTTATTTACTTATTTTAGGTTTAAGGAAGGTTGTAGGTCGCATTCTTTATCGGAGAACTATGAACATTTTTGTATTTAGATCCGCCTGCTTGAGACAAATTCCGCTTTGCTTTGCCATGTCTGTGCCCTGATGCAGTCCAGCTGGATTCATGTTTTTCTAAGGACCGCCCCCCCCCCCCCTCCCTATGACATAACATTGCAGTGAAGTAATATAAATGGATGTAATGATGCAGCTGACCAGTAGATAGAGGCAAATACAGGTTTATTCGACTGGGGATGTTGACATCTTCCTAGGAATGTCTTCTGACTTCTAAAACGGTGGGACACCAATAAAATAAGTAATGTAAACATATACAGTATTCGGATGCAAACATATTCGGAAAGTATTTAGAGTTTTTGACTTTTTATTCTAAAATGTATTAAATGATATATATATTTATCAATCTGCACACAACACCCTTATCAGGTTGTGTCAGGTCAACCAGGTTGGATGGGGAGCGTCGCTGCACAGCTATTTTCAGGTCTCTCCAGATATGTTAAATCGGGTTCAAGTCTGGGCTCTGGCTGGACCACTCACTCTGGAGCAGGTTTTCATCAAGGATCTCTCTGTACTTTGCTCCATTCATCTTTCCCTCGATCCTGACTAATCTCCCAGCCCCTGCCGCTGAAAAACATCCCCACGGCATGATGCTGCCACCATCATGCTTCCCCGTAGGGATGGTGCCAGGTTTCCTTCAGACGTGACGCTTGGCATTCAGGCCAAAGAGTTCAATCCTGGTCTCATCAGACCAGAGCATCTTGTTTCTCATGGTCTGAGAGTCTTTAGGTGCCTCTCGGCAAACTCCAAGCGGGCTGCCATGTGCCTTTTACTGAAAAGTGGCTTCCGTCTGGTCACTTTATCATAAAGGCCTGATTGGTGGAGTGCTGCAGAGATGGTTGTCTCCCATTGCCAGAGGAACTCTGGAGCTCTGTCAGAGTGACCATCGGGTTCTTGGTCACCTTCCTGACCAAGGCCCTTCTCCCCCAATTGCTCAGTTTGGTGTGTTGGTGGTTCCTAACTTCTTCCATGATGGAGGATACTGTGTTATTACGGACATTCAAAGCTGCAGACATTTTTTGGTACCCTTCCCCAGATCTGTGCCTCGACACAATCCTGTCTCGGACAATTACTTCGACCTCATGTCTTGTTTTTTTTCTGACATGCACTGTCAACTGTGTGACCTTTATATAGACAGGCGTGTGCCTTTCCAAATCATGTCTAATCAATTGAATTTACCACAGCTGGACTCCAGTCAAGTTGTAGAAGCATCTCAGGGATGATCAATGGAAACAGGATGCACCTGAGCTCAATACTGAGTCTCATAGCAAAGGGTCTTAATAATTATGTAAATGTGATATTTCATTGAATATTTTGTCATTTTTATACATTTGCAAAGATTTCTAAAAACTGTTTTGCTTCATCATTATGGGATATTGTGTGTAGATTGATGAGGAAAAACATTTATTTAATCCATTTTAGAATAAGACTGTAATGTAACAAAATGTGGAAAAAGTCAAGGTGTCTGAATACTTTTTGAATACACTGTACCTATTTTTTAGTACATCCAGTGCCCGATTTTGGGGACTGTCAGCTTAAGATGTTTTAAGCATTGTTGTGAACACAGAAAAATCCAATTTAGTTTGTTTTTCTATTGAAAAGTGTGAAAAAACTGGGGGAAACCGAAACCTGCAAAAACAAAACAGAGAAAATGAAATTTGTGGAAAAAAATGGAATTAGATTATTTTTGAAATACAAAATGGATTTCCTACCAATGTTTTTTGCTGTGCATGACTGCACTTTAGAGCGTGTGTCATCTTGCAGCACTGCATTTTGGGGGAAAGTTGAGGTCATGTCCAATACTAGCTATGCACTAAAGAGGGAAAGAGGTTGGGCCATCCTAGAAAAATTTTAGAATAATATAATATAATATATACAATTTACCAGATGCTTTTATCCAAAGTGATTTACAGTCATGCATGCATACATTTTTACGTATGGACAGTCCTGGGAATAGAACCCACTATCCTGGCATTGCAATGCTCTACCCAGGTGCATGACACTTTGAAGCCTATTTAATATGATTTAATACTTTATTAAGCAGTGCTTATGCCCCCCCCCCCTTATAAAACACAGGTTTATGTCACATTTGACATTGGTGGTCATGTCACACAGTTATGAGACATTTAATAAACCCTTTATAGAGCATGACATAAATGTGTGATTTCTGACACGTTGATGTAGTGTTTATGAAGACTATTTAAGCTGCATGTAATTTAAAGCAGGACCAAGAAATATATTTTTTATTAAAACAATGCAGGAGTAAACTACCAAGGCGACAATTACAGGATTACAGGAAGTTGTGGAGAACAGAAGCTTGTTGAGAACAGAAGCTTGGGGCCAGTTTCTGTAAGTGAATATCGCGCTCATTAGCTGATGCAGTGGCTGTGTCCAGCCGTGGCTGCAGACAGCACGCTTCTGGCTCATTTGTTCCCTGATTTCTCATTTGTGGTGAGTAATGGACCAACCCTGCTCTGCTCTAATCCTCTCATATCAGCCACTGTTCTCCCAGGCAGTGGAAACGGCTCTAATGGGCTTGATTGGGCTATTTGGGAAAATGGCAGAGCGAGAAAGAGGAAGTGAGAAACGGAGAGAAACATAATGAGAGTGTGGCAGGCTGAGAGAGACATGCTGATATGATAACATTAATGAACCCACTCAAATATTAACTACATAAAGCATTGATAAGGGAAAAGTGACATCATCAGTGAGAGAGAACATGGCATACCTAGTCATAAACCACTGTGAAAATTCCTGTAGAATGACTTATTAACTGACTGACTATTGTCTTATTTGTTTGCTACTCCTCACCCCAGTGTGGTCTAAGAACAGTAAGCCTGTCCACACCACCATCCTGAACCCCCACATCCACCTGATTGGGGAGGAAGCTGCCTGCATTGCCTACATCCGCATCACCCAATACATCGACACCAACGGCATGCCCCGCACCGCCCAGTCGGAGGAGACACGCATCTGGCACCGTCGCGACGGCAAGTGGCAGATAGTCCACTTCCACCGCTCTGGATCACCCTCCGCCATCACCAAGTAAGTCAGTCTGGTGAGTCTCCTCACCGCTCTTCTACTGTCTATACTGGAGACAGATCTCAGATCAGGGCCTGCCATCTGGTGGGAGTTGTTGCAATTGCATGCAGGCCTGTTATTACTCAATGCCAGAGATACATTAGCTGGACAGGCACAGACTATGTTTTCAGTGTTTCTTTTTCGTCACTTTAATTCCCTCCTATTTGTTTTTGAACGAGGTCAAGTTAACCTTTCCGTTTCTCTGTCTCCTCCCCTGCGCCCAGCTGAGCTCCAGAGGCGGGAGGGTTTGAGTGAGACATCTCTCTGAGTGACACAGGTGGGTGACCAGCTGGCTGCATGGGGACACAGAGGGATGCCCACCGACCGGCCTGAGGAAACACGAGCCCGCTGCATCTCATCTCTTTACTTGAAATCAGATTACTCCTCTCAACGCTGTCTGTCACAAGCCAATCGCATAAATGTCACACCGTGTCAGGCTCTCATGTATGTATATATGCTGTGTGTTTCAGGACCATCTCGGCGCTTGTCATTCGATCTCTGCTCTGACTTTGTTTTTTTTTCTTGTCATGTTTCATTGGCAGAGGCACAATTAGTACAAATGGATGTATGAGTGGGGTTGAATCTCTAAAGCACTTGCCGTAATCGCCGCCTAGATCTTTTTTTTACACGTGACTTGGCCTTTTCAATGCAGTTGCACTTACACGATACCGTTACACACCGCCACGCCATCCTCTGACCCCGGACTTGCAGGCTATGATAGAAACATTGACGATGTACCATGTGTCACTGAACCAAAATATCTACTGTACATGTTTGTTTAATTTGACATGGATTGGATTATAAGAAGTGGGCAAGCATTCGCGGACAGTGAAATGTTCCTTTTGATTATGGGTCTTATGGTGTATTCCACAGTTGATAATCCACCACCCCATGATCATGGTGCCTCGAGCACATTTAGCGTAGACAACAGAGGAAACCGTACGTTCCCCTCACAGGTTTAAATGATTGAATGGTGGACCGCTGGTCTGAATAGCCACTCACCTCATGTGATTATATGACTAGGGCAACAAACTGCCATATCTGGGCTTCAATACTATACACAAATACAGATTTATATCTACAGAAACAGCTATATTCAACATGGGTAGGGTACTGTAGGTGAAAGTAATATTAAAGTGCTTCTTTAGGTTTTTCCAATGAGGACTGTGGGTGTACAGATCTTCCCTACCTATTAGTGTTATCAATACAAACCCTCTTGCTTGTTAGAGCAGTTTAACTTACTTGCAACAGATAGTGTAAAGTACAGTATTCTGCCTACTACAGTTTAAAGTAAGAAGCAATTTGCAAAAGACCACTACCACTACCCCAGGATCTTCTGCAATAAGTCAGATTGTTAAAAATAAAATAAAAACTGAAGAGAGTTCTGATAAAGATTTGGTGTGGATTTTAAAATGGCAATGATTTTAAGTGACTTTGTTTTATCCATGTGTTCCATTCCTTCTGTTTCTTTCCTCTCCAGTGTTAGCATCACATTATATTGCATGCAAGTGTAAAATGAGCGTTGGTTCTCTCTGCTTGGGCTTGTAGTCCTCAAAATGTGTTAAATGTGACATTTCAGATGTACTCTGAGATTTTACCAGTGTTTTATCTTTTTACTGTCAGAAGAATGTAAATACTGGACACATTAGAAAATTATATCACCTCTATAAGCTACAGTATATGTTTCCCTATGTGCTAACAATGAATTCCTCACAGAATGTTTGATTGTGCTGGGAAAAAATGCCCGAAAGGGATTTAGCTTTTTTTTTCTCCAAATTTGTATACCATTGGCAGTTCACTATAGACGAATATCCCACTTTGTACTGCAAAGCAATTTGTGAACAAAACCGCTGAATATGGCAAATGTTTTCCTCAAAATATTTGTTAGGGAAGGATACACCAAGAACTCCAACTGCCAAATGCTCTGTGTCTTTTCTAGAACTGATTCTACAGAATGTATACTTGTTTTATACAGTAGTTTAGTCTTATTGTGATAATGGCCAGGCCTACTGCCACTTTAATACGGCATTAGAATTTCAATCAGACTGTTTCTCTGATGTTGCGGATGTTCCGCTCCTCGCACCGTTGACAGGAGCACATTGAGAGGACCTCATGGTACTGTATAAGAGCACGGCTTTTTTTTATTATTCTGGTTAAGTTACACTTTCTTTTGAGGCATGCACGTTTGTAACGTACCGAAGTTGACGTGTGTGTGTGTTTAGAACAATACATTTTCTAAAGGGTCAAAGTAGTAATTTGCCGTCGTTATATAATATCTTGTGAATGTGGGGCTGTAAATAAAAGGATATTATAATGTCAAAGGCATTGCCCGTCTTTTACAGTGTTTTGAGTGGTCCGAGTTTTTGTAACGTGATATATAGGCCTTCGATCATTGGTATTCCTGTTGCTGTGAAATAATGTTTCTTTCTTGGACCTTTCTTTGAAACGTTGACCTTTTAAGGCAATTTCCTTAATGCAGGATGCAATTTCTTTTCAAACTGCTCCACGCTTTGAGCGGTGCCAGTTTTATGAAACCACTTCTGAGAGATGGAAAATGAGACCCACCACTCCAGTTACACTTTGGTTTTCATGTTTAGGCCTACAGTATCTGGTTTCCTTCCTGTATTGAGAGTTAGATTCATGTTTTGTTTTTTTGTTTTTTTTACGAAGCGCTTAAAGTAGAACATCTTGTTGTTACATTTGTATATTAGTGACTACAGAGTCCTTGTTGTGTATAGCATTGCACATCTAACACAGAACTAGTCCAGATTGTATTAACGGTATTTAATGGTGTTTTTCAAAAAAGCACAACATTAATCAAAGCATGATATGCCACCTGTAATCCACAACGTCTGTCTAATCATCTATATGTGGTATCCCAATCTTTTTGTTGGTATGGGCTTGCATTAAGAGCTATTGTTACTTTGCATCAAACTAGATTCATTAAAGGTTTGTTTCATTTGTGTTTTGCCTGACACAAAATAAACATGATGACGCCTAACTAACCTCAAGAGACACCTTACAAATGGAAAGATCTGTTTAAATGTATATATTCACTTTTAGGTTCCCTTTTTTGTGTGGAAACGATACATAGAAAGTGTTTCAGCTGCCCACGAGGCCTTAAAACATTAAGGTAGCAAATTTTGGCCACAAACTGAGCGGATGTCAGGCGTCACACGTTGTTCACATTATTTTCACACTGTAGAAGAGAGGACTAAGATGAGATAACAGCTATTCAAGGAGCAGAACCATTTTCTAAAGCACTATACATTTTGCCCACTTTCTCCAGGACTTCTTGGCCATTTTGACTTTGGTGAGGGATACTGGTCAGTATACGTGTATGCATTTTCTCTATCTAATGAGTTATATGCCGATGTAAGTTGATACTTGAGGAAAAAGACAGGTCTAGCGTAAATCTAAGATAATACAAGATGCGGTCTACTATAAATTGCATGCTGGACACACTAGTCCTGGACTGAAAAGCTATTTCAATGGACATTCTTTATTGATAATGCTGTGGACTAGGCTTCCTCTCTGTCCAGGAAACTGACCCACATCGTTACTAAGAAAAGACAGTAACAGTTATTTAACTTGGATTAAAAAACCAACCCATGCAATGATCATGTATTAAGAATCTGGGATTATACAGTGGTATCAGGAGATTTTTAAGGTTTTGCCTATGGAAAGATTTAGCTCCAGGATAAAAGGGAAATTAAAACATTTATACTAAAGTGTGGCAGCCGAAATTGGACCATTTGCCTAGAGATTAAGTTGACCTGTTTGAGAGGGGCAGAAATGCTGTAGCTTGGCACACGAATGGGCAACCTTAACTCAGTGTAAACATGGTATGCGGATACAGTACTGAATAGCCTATAAAAAACAATACCAACATTTGGACCTATTGTTTGGATCTCTACAATGAGTTTGATAATAATGTTTGTGCAGCTAATTTAGATTAAAGGTAGTGACCTTTCATTTGTATTTTATTTCACTCTTAATTATTAAGAGGAGCCCAATTGAGACCAGGGTCTCATTCTCAATGGTGCCCTGAGAACAAAACAATTCACAAATCAACTTGCTAAGGCAATTAAACAGCAAAAAATAAACTACAAGAGAGCAGGTACAGATATTGTACTGTACTGTACTGTTTAGGGAGAGGAATGATCTATTTCTATAAAAGAAGCCTACTTTAAGTCTCAGCTTCTTAACTAGCTTCTCCGCATGTTTTTTAAACCTCACATTTTTGTCAATCCAAAAGCCGAGGTATTTATAGGGGGGAACCTGCTCGATGAGAGAACCATCCAATGCATAACCATCCAAAATATTTCTATGAGAATTAGAAAACAACATACATTTACTTTTTCCGCATTAAGTACCAATTTTAAATCAAACAAGGGCTTCCTGTAAGGCAGTAAATTCAGATTGCAGCTCCAACATAGCCTGGTCAGCAGTAAGCATCTGCATACAGATGAATGTTGCAGGTTTTTGCAGATATATAAATCTTATTTATATTAACAGTAAAAAGGACAAGTACCAAAATCAACCCCTGCGGGACACCTTTGGTAATATTGAGGTGATTTGACACCATCAGAAAGCACACATTGTGTCCTGTATGAAAGATAGTTCCCAAACTACTTGCATAGACATACAAACTACCTAGAAAGGAAACAGCCCCATAAACATACAACAACCCCTAGACCAGACAAAACACATAAATCCCCCATGTCACACCCTGACCTAACCAAAATAATAAAGAAAACAAGGATAACTAAGGCCAGGGCGTGACAAATATGTTATGAATACCTAACAAAATAATAAAATACAATGTTTGCAAGCAAGCAGAGTAGGCTAGTTATGGTTTGCTATTCACTTCAAGCATGCACCTACAAGGGCACAGCATGCAGAACTGACAAAGTCTGTCTGTCGCCCTGACAAACTGTCTACAAGCCTGTCTTTGATTTGTATAGAATCATCACATTTTGATCCGTTTAAGTCCATTTACACCTTTTTGAAGCTAATGCTCCTCTGAGATTTATGCTTAACTTCATTCCTCTTAATTTCGTGCAGGCAAAAGATAAATGGATCCCATGATAATTATCGTTCTGGTGGTGACAGCAGCAACACAAGGTAAGACATGATATTACAGAGAATAAGGAGAATAAAGCCGAGCCAAGCCATAATAACAAACAAACAAAAACAATCAGAAAAGTATGCTAATTGTTGAAAATGTTCTGTTAATCCAATGTTCTGCTAATCCAGTTTCAATGATTACATAATGTTAATATATATATATATATATAAAAAAGCAGTACATATTCTAGAAGAGTGGGTTCACTGTTAAATAAATCATCAATAACTGAGTGCCTTCAGAAAGTACTCATACCCCTTTACTTATTCCACATTTTGTTATGTTACAGCCTGAAGTTTTTAGACATTTTTGCAAATGCATTGAAAATTAAATACAGAAATGTCTAATTTACATAAGGATTCACATCCCTGAATCAATCACCTTTGGCAGTGATTACATCTGTGAGTCTTTCTGGGTAAGTCTCTAAGAGCTTTGCCACATATGGATTAAACAATATTTGAACAGTTTTGAAATGTTTTTTTTTTTTTTTCCATCTCTTTCAAGTTGATTGTTGATCATTGCTAGACAGCCATTTTTAAGTCTTACAATAGATTTTGAAGCCGATATAAGTCAAAACTAGGCCACTCAGAAACATTCAATGTCGTCTTGGTAAGCAACTCCAGTGTATATTGTGACCATGTGTTTAAGGTTATTGTCCTTGTAAAGGGTGAGTTTGTCTCCAAGTGTCTGTTGGAAAGCAGCAGACTGAACCAGGTTTTTAATAAATCACTTCACATGAACAAATGACCCCACCGGACAGAGGGGCAGCTCGGGACAGAGGGTCAGCTCGGGACAGAGGGGCAGCTCGGGACAGAGGGGCAGCTCGGGACAGAGGGGCAGCTTGGGACAGAGGGGCAGCTCGGGACAGAGGGGCGGACGCTCTGGCGCCTCTGGGCTGAGGGGCTCTGGCGCCTCAGACTCCGGCAGCAGCGCCAGACAGGCGAGACCACCTGTAGGGAGGAGACAGAGAGACAGCCTGGTGCGTGGGGCTGCCACTGGAACCACCAGGCTGGGGAGACCCTCAGGAGGCTTGGTGTTAGGACGAGGCACCTGAAGGACAGGCTGTGGGGGAGCACTGGAGCTCTGGTGCACAGCCTTGGCACCACTTTCCCAGGCTGGACAACCACTCTAGCCCGGACCCTACAGAGTGCAGGCACAGGTTGAACCGGGTTGTGGGTAAGCACGGGAGATCTAGTGCTTACTACGCGCACCTCTCCCTTTGGCTCCACTCCCACATTTGCCCGGCATGAGCGGAGCGCAGGCAGAGGACGCACTGCACCCTCCCAGCGCCCCGGAGACACGCAGAGCCGGCGCAGGATACCCTGGACCAAAACTGCGTACCGGCGACCAGACCCGCTGAGCAGGCACCATACTCCCTGGCTCGATGCCCGCACTCGCATGACACTCTCGGCGGGCTGCCCTATAGCGCACCGGGCTATGGACACGTACTGGCGACACCGTGCGCTTAACCGCATAACACGGTGCCTGACCAGTAACGCGCTGCTTATAATAAGCACGAGGAGTGAGCTCAGGTCTGCTACCCGGCTTAGCTCCACACCTCGTGTGCCCCTCCCCCCAAAAAAATTTGGGCTGCCTCTCGTACCTGTTGCACTACCGTGCTGGCTTCGCCAACCTCATT
Organism: Oncorhynchus masou masou; assembly: GCF_036934945.1. NCBI lineage: Eukaryota > Metazoa > Chordata > Actinopteri > Salmoniformes > Salmonidae > Oncorhynchus > Oncorhynchus masou. The sequence goes on along the minus strand of NC_088223.1, from coordinate 48,902,936 downwards.
CTCCTGTAACCTTCCTTGCACTGCACCATCAAATCCCAGGCGGGCTCCGGTACTCTCCCTGGGTCGACCGCCCACCTGTCTATCTCCTCCCAAGTTGTGTAGTCCAGATTCTGCTCCCATGTCCCGAAATCCTGACCTCGCTGTTGCTGTTCCTGCTGCTGCTGCCTCTGTTCCTTCTCCTGCTGCTGCTTTTGCTGCAGCTGCTGTTTATCACGCCGCTTGGTCCTGTTGTGGTGGGTGATTCTGTAAGGGATTTCTTCCATTGACGGGAAGGCGGACCAAAGCGCAGCGTGGTTATTTTGATTCATGCTTTAATAAATCACTTCACATTAACAAACTTACAAAAACAAGAAATGTGAAAACCCCAAACAGTCCTATCTGGTGCAAACACAGAGACAGGAACAATCACCCACAAACACACAGTGAAACCCAGGCAACCTAAGTATGATTCTCAATCAGAGACAACTAATGACACCTGCCTCTGATTGAGAACCATACTAGGCCGAAACATAGAAATACCCAAAATATAGAACAAACAAACATAGACTGCCCACCCAACTCACGCCCTGACCATACTAAATAAAGACAAAACAAAGGAAATAAAGGTCAGAACGTGACAGCTTAGCTCTATTCCGTTTATTTATATTCTAAAAACTCCTTAGACGTTGCCGATGACAAGCATACCCATAACATGAGGCAGCCACCACCATTCTTGAAAATATGACGCGTGGAACTCAGCAATGTGTTGTATTGGATTTGCACCAAACATAACACTTTGAGTTCACGACATAAAGTGAATTTATTGCAAAATGTCTTTGCAGTTTTTCTTTAGTGCCTTGTTGCAAACAGTTAGAATGTTTTAGAATATTTTTATTCTGTACAAGCTTCCTTCATTTCACTCTCATTTAGGTTAGTATCGTGGAGAAACTACAATGTTGTTGATCCGGCCTCAGTTTGCTTCCCGAGCCTCCATTAAACTCTGTAACTGTTTTAAAGTCACAATTGGCCTCATGGTAAAATCCCTGAGCGGTTTCCTTCCTCTCCGGCAACTGAGTTAGAAAGGACGTCTGTATTTTTTAGTGACTAGGTGTATTGATACAACATCCATAATGTGATTAATAACTTCACCATGCTCAAAGGGATACTCAATGTCTGCTTTATAAATGTTTACCCATCTACCAATTTTCGAGGCATTGGAAAACTTTCCTGGTCTTTGTGGTTGAATCTGTGTTTGAAATTCACTACTTGACTGAGGGACCTTACATATAATTGTATGTGTGGGGTACAGAGATGGGGTAGTCATTCTAAAATAATGTTAAAGCCTATTATTGTACACAAAGTGAGTCAATGGAACTTGTTGTTAAGCACATGTTTACTCCTGAACGTATTTAGGCTTGCCATAACAAAAGGGGATGAATGCTTATAGACTTAAGACACTTCAGCTTTTCGTTTTTTATTCATTTAAAAAAATATATATCTAAAAACACAATTCTACTTTGACATGATTGGGTATTGTGTGTAGGCCAGTGACACAAAATCTACTTCTAATCAATTTAAATGTAGACCGTAACACAACAAAATGTGGAAAAAGTCAAAGGTTGTGAATAGTTTCTGAAGGCTCTGTATATGAAATATTTGCTTAACATAAATGTCATTATTTTTTTTGCCTTTATTTAACTATTATTTTGCATTGAGCTATTGTTATATTTAGATTTTTCACTTAAATGCACTTTCAGACTTAAATGAATGCAACACAAACATACACTGCCCACTGACCTAAAATAATTACTCCCCAGTTAGTGCCACGGCCTGTAATCTCTCTCACGATAATGGAACTCATCAATGCTATGGGGCTTTGGGAGAAGCCTTGTTCGTTGTCCTGGCTGCAGACAACAGTAATGAAGACATAAGATTGAAGAAAGGTGATAAATATATTCTGAACATCAACACTGGTAAAGGCTGGAAACAGAAATTGCAACCGGAGTTTAAGAATCGCTCTGAGTTATTTAATAATGGAACATTCAGGCTGGACAGAGTCTTAAAAAATGACTCTGGAGATTACCAGATGGAAATATATAACTCAGAGGGATTACTGTTGCGCCGAGTCAACATGCGACTTCAGATACAAGGTACAGAACCTTTATTTTTTTTTGTTAGGCCTAAATACTTAACGCATCCTTTTCCTGGTGGGGGGGGGGTTCTGAAAGGTCACCGGGATGTCAGTACTTCAATAAGTTTATACTGCAGTACTTGGCAGCAGTAATACTACACCGAGAGAGGTTATTTATTGTTAATACATATACTGTAATGCTTTAGATATACATTTTGTATGAGTCAGTAGATTTTATAGCGTCTCTGTGTTTGTGTCTGTCAGCCCCGGTGTCAGTGCCAGTGTTGTCTCACTTCTGTCTGCCTAATGGAGAGACCCTGGTCATATGCTCCTCAGAGGGAGATGGTCTTCAGTATAGCTGGACCATGAGCAGCCAGCCTCTGACCAGAAGTGTAGCCTTTAATGCTGTCACACTGAAGAGCAGTGATATGGCAGAACTGACCTGCTTTGTTCAGAATAATGTTAGCAGAAGGAACTCAACAATCGATCTCCTGGCCTGCCCAGGTAATGTCAGGACAGTTGACTTCATTCCCACCTTTTGAATTAAGAGTAGATATAATTTAATTTGCATGAGTCATGAATCATGTAAAAGTGTACTGATGTTTTCTTTCTAGTTGTCTCTTCCCAGTTTCCTTTTGTAGCTGTGACAGTGGCTGTGGCTTTGATTGTTGGAACTCTCACACTACTTCTTGCACTATATGTCGGTATTAACCGTCTATGCAAGAAACGAAGATCCAGATATGATACTTCAGGTAAAAAAATAAAAATAAAAGTTGTACTTTGTGCAGAACATACAACATGTCCAGATTGTACAACAGCTTTCATCTTCCTTCCATTTTCAGTAAGCATTAACAAGGATGAGGATGTGGTATACGCTGATGTGAAAATAGATAAGCAAAGGAAGCAGAGAACCCGAGCCACAGACATGGTGGAGTATGGACAGATCAACATGGCTGGGAACCCAGACGTGGCAGGCAGCCCATAGACTTTAAAAAAAAGTTATATTTCTTATTTCTTACTATTATTATTTTTATTGGCGCGTAACTGTTAGGAAAGTTGTATTGTCAATCTTGTTTTGTATTTAAAGGCCACTTTAAATGTGTACATGACACTGCAACAAAATTTCCCCATGGGGACAATAAAGTCAGTAAGTAAGTAAGTTAAGTAAGTAAGACTCAAGGGTAGACATTTTAACAACATGTACATTTATAAAGCAGAACTAAGACAAGGGTTGACTGAACATTCTGTGCATGCATGCCCTGGTTGAGTTGGTCTGACAGACCATTGAACTAGTGACAAATGAACATCAAGAGATGGCAACAAGAAAGACGTACTGCATGTCATTTTGAGTTTGTTAAGATTAATAAGTATCAAATTTTCTGTTGTATTGTACAATGGTATGACAATTTTAAAGTAATTTGTCATTTTTCCTTAAAACCATACTATAAATTTATGTATTTCAATGTTGAATGGATCCCGACTAGGGTGCTTGCAAGTCAGACCTTAGCTCTATTGCTTCAGAGAAAGCATCTGAACATTTCCTGTAAACTGAGCTGCAATATCATACTGTAAATGTAATCCTTTATTTCTTCTGAGGCATCCACGTTGTTGTACCAATGTTTATTTGTGTTAAAATATTTTGTTATAACTGTTATATAGTATATTGGGATTGGTATATACATTTCTAAATCATCTTCGGGATCGGTGTCCCTTCCACGGGACGGTTGAGCTAACGTAGGCTAATGTGATTAGCATGAGGTTGTGAGTAGCAAGAAAATTTCCCTGGACATAGACACATCTGATATTGGGGGATAGCGTAAATTCTTGTTAATGTAACTGCACTGTCCAATTTACAGTAGCTATTACAGTGAAAGGACACCATGCTGTTGTTTGAGGAGAGGGCACAATTTTGAACATGAAAAGTTATTAATAAACAAATTAGGCACATTTGGGCAGTCTTGGTATAACATTTTGAACAGAAATGCAATGGTTCATTGGATAAGTCTAAAACTTTGCGCATTTTAAATGTATTTTACCTTTATTTAACTAGGCAAGTCAGTTAAGAACAAATTCTTATTTTCAATGACGGCTTAGGAACAGTGGGTTATAACTGCCTTGTTCAGGGGCAGAACGACAGATTTATGCCTTGTCAGCCTTGCCAGTTTTTATCTTTTACCAGATCTATTGTGTTTATTCTACTTACATTCCTTTCACATTTCCATAAGCTTCAAAGTGTTTCCTTTCAAATGGAACCACAAATATGCATATCCTTGCTTCAAGGCCTGAGCTACAGGCAGTTAGATTTGGGTATGTCATTTTAGGCGAAAATTGAAAAAAGGGGGTAATCCTTAAGAGGTGAGGGGCTGTAGATAAATAAAGACATTGCACATCTTTTACAGTGCTTAAGTTTATAGAGCTATTCATATTATTTGTGTTTTCTTACGTATATTGTTGCAGAGATAACAGTACAAGATTATATTAGTGTCACACCCTGACCATAGTTTGCTTTGTACAGTGCCTTGCGAAAGTATTCGGCCCCCTTGAACCTTTGCGACCTTTTGCCACATTTCAGGCTTCAAACATAAAGATATAAAACAATTTTTTTGTGAAGAATCAACAACAAGTGGGACACAATCATGAAGTGGAACGACATTTATTGGATATTTCAAACTTTTTTAACAAATCAAAAACGGAAAAATTGGGCGTGCAAAATTATTCAGCCCCTTTACTTTCAGTGCAGCAAACTCTCTCCAGAAGTTCAGTGAGGATCTCTGAATGATCCAATGTTGACCAAAATGACAAATGATGATAAATACAATCCACCTGTGTGTAATCAAGTCTCCGTATCAATGCACCTGCACTGTGATAGTCTCAGAGTTCCGTTAAAACGCAGAGAGCATCATGAAGAACAAGGAACACACCAGGCAGGTCCGAGATACTGTTGTGAAGAAGTTTAAAGCCGGATTTGGATACAAAAATATTTCCCAAGCTTTAAACATCCCAAGGAGCACTGTGCAAGCGATAATATTGAAATGGAAGGAGTATCAGACCACTGCAAATCTACCAAGACCTGGCCGTCCCTCTAAACTTTCAGCTCATACAAGGAGAAGACTGATCAGAGATGCAGCCAAGAGGCCCATGATCACTCTGGATGAACTGCAGAGATCTATAGCTGAGGTGGGAGACTCTGTCCATAGGACAACAATCAGTTGTGTATTGCACAAATCTGGCCTTTATGGAAGAGTGGCAAGAAGAAAGCCATTTCTTAAAGATTTCCATAAAAAGTGTTGTTTAAAGTTTGCCACAAGCCACCTGGGAGACACACCAAACATGTGGAAGAAGGTGCTCTGGTCAGATGAAACCAAAATTGAACTTTTTGGCAACAATGCAAAACGTTATGTTTGGCGTAAAAGCAACACAGCTCATTACTCTGAACACACCATCCCCACTGTCAAACATGGTGGTGGCAGCATCATGGTTTGGGCCTGCTTTTCTTCAGCAGGGACAGGGAAGATGGTTAAAATTGATGGGAAGATGGATGGAGCCAAATACAGGACCATTCTGGAAGAAAACCTGATGGAGTCTGCAAAAGACCTGAGTCTGGGACAGAGATTTGTCTTCCAACAAGACAATGATCCAAAACATAAAGCAAAATCTACAATGGAATGGTTCAAAAATAAACATATCCAGGTGTTGGAATGGCCAAGTCAAAGTCCAGACCTGAATCCAATCGAGAATCTGTGGAAAGAACTGAAAACTGCTGTTCACAAATGCTCTCCATCCAACCTCACTGAGCTCGAGCTGTTTTGCAAGGAGGAATGGGAAAAAATTTCAGTCTCTCGATGTGCAAAACTGATAGAGACATACCCCAAGCGACTTACAGCTGTAATCGCAGCAAAAGGTGGCGCTACAAAGTATTAACTTAAGGGGGCTGAATAATCTTGCACGCCCAATTTTTCAGTTTTTGATTTGTTAAAAAAGTTTGAAATATCCAATAAATGTTGTTCCAATTCATGATTGTGTCCCACTTGTTGTTGATTCTTCACAAAAAGTTTTATATCTTTATGTTTGAAGCCTGAAATGTGGCAAAAGGTCGCAAAGTTCAAGGGGGCCGAATACTTTTGCAAGGCACTGTATATTGTTCTATGTTCATCTTTCTTGAAACTCCCCATCCCGGATCCGGGATCGTGACTAAAGCCTCAGGCTCATTAGCATAACGCAACGTTAACGATTTCTGAAAATCGCAAATAAAATTAAAATAATGCGTTTGCTCTCAAGCTTAGCCTTTTCTTAACAACACTGTCATCTCAGATTTTCAAAATATGCTTTTGAACCATAGAAATGGACTAATTTGTGTAAGAGTATGCAAAGCTAGCATAGCATTTTGTGTAGCATGTAGCACGCAACATTTTCACAAAAGCCAGATAACCAAATAAATAAAATCATTTACCTTTGAAGAGCTTCTGATGTTTTCAATGAGGAGGCTCTCAGTCACATACCAAATGCGCAGTGTTTCCTGAAAGCGTCTGTGTGTAGGAGAAATCGTTTTCGTTTTCTACATTGCGCCTGGCTACTGAAACGAACCGAAAATGCAGTCACCTACAACGTAAAACTTTTTCCGGATTAACTACATAATATCGACCGAAACATGGCAAACGTTGTTTGGAATCAGTCCTCAAGGTGTTTTTTCACATATCTCTTCATTGACATGCAGTTCGTGGAAGCTTGCTTTCCTCTCTGTATTCCTTGGAAAAATACTGGCAGGTGACTTTTGCGCACCAATTTCGGCGCAGGACACCGGGCGGACACGTGGTAAATGTGGTCTCTTATGGTCAATCTTCCAATGATCTGCCTACAAATACGTCACAATGCTGCAGACACCTTGGGGAAACGACAGAGAGGGTTGATTCATTCCTCTTGCGTTCACAGCCATATAAGGAGATCATGACAAACAGAGCCTCAAAAATCCTTGTCATTTCCTGGATGCCATCTCATCTTGGTTTTGCCTGAAGCTCACGTTAAAGGGCACGCACAGAGAAGATCTTTGTATTTCTGGACACGTCAGAGTGTTTTCTTTCGAACAGTAGCAATTATATGCATAGTCGAGCATCTTTTTGTGACAAAATATCTTGTTTAAAACGGGAACGTTTTTCATCCAAAAATGAAATTGCGCCCCTAGAGTTCCAAGAAGTTTTTAAAGATGTATCAAAGTAACTACGCTGCGTTTTGGTCCGCCTCTACTTCAACAGAAGAAAGCCGTGACAATTAGTATGATAAGACACATTTATTTTAGTTGTTAAAAAAAAGGAAATCCAGTTGAGCTGACAAAATCTAACCTACTGTAAGTTAATACAAATTAACATTCCAAGTCAGCAGAATGTGAGGTCGGTCGATAAATAAGTGTAGCCAACACTACGCCATTTAGTTTGCTAGTTTAGGAACTATTTCCATGCAATAACGGCAGGTAGCCTCGTGGTTAGAGCGTGGGGCCAGTAACTGAAAGGTTGCTAGATTGAATCCCCGAGCTGGTATAAATCTGTCGTTCTCTGCCTCTGAACAAGGCAGTTAACCCACTGTTCCTAGGCTGTCATTGTAAATAAGAATTTGTTCTTAACTTACTTGCCTAGTTAAATAAAGGTTAATGCACACAGGTGCTTCACAATTTGGTGGGAGCTTACAGCCAGGTTGCTGCTTCTTTTGTGGTCTGTCGTAAAATAGTTGCATTTAATCAAAGTATTTGGACAAAGAAACAGACAAAAAGAACAATATAATGACACCCCCTTTGCGACACCCCCACTGTAATCTGTAGGCCCAGTTTGGTTCACTCATTCCGGGAATGGGCTGTGGCGATGGTTCAAAGTTCTACAATCTTAAGCAAAACGTGCTATCTTCCACGGATTGTTTGTACATGGAACCCAAAAATAGATCTATGTGGAACCAAAAAGTGTTTTCCTGTATGGACAGCTGCAGAACCCTTTTGGAACCCTTTTTTCCTAAGCGTGTATGGGAGCAGCATCAATTCCACCGGAAACGTCCACATAAGAACTGCGAGACAGAGAGAACTGGTGACAGTATGCCGTCCCACAATCACCCAACAACAATTGTTTAACGGGCTATATAAGGGTGTCGACAAATAACCCTCAAACCCAGTCTAAAACTATCCCTCCAGGTGCTCACTATAGCCAAACACAAACACAGACACACAAGCCAGCAACTACACCACCACTGCTACAGAAATAACTTTCAATCTTGCGGCTGCTACTTCCCTTTCAAATCTGCCCTCCACTCTCCAACACACAAACAGTTTGGGACTAGCTCACCAGATACTGTTAGTGGTATACGTATTACCATATACAGTATATTGTTTTTGTTTATTATCCCCACGGGGATAATAAAGACTATTATACATGCCCAGGAATTGACGAGCCCTGTCAGATGTGATGTTTCGCCTTGTGGAGGGTGTGTGGCCGCACGTCTGCATCTCGCCTGTGTTATAGATGACGACTCATCTACCCATTTTAGAATAAGGCTGTAACATAACAAAATGGGGGGAAAAGTCAAGGGGTATGAATACTTTCCGAAGGCACTTTGTAACTTAACATTGGGAACACGGTTGCACAGAGTCAACACACGAATTGAGATACAAGGTACAGAACCTTTTTATATACAAAATCTCATGCATCCTAGTGATAATTGAAACATAACTGTCAGTAGTATATCTACAGTATTAAAATACCATGAATGGCAAGACACTGACCAGGAGTGTAGCCTGTGATGGCCGCCACCAGAGCAGTGTCTTCATACTGAAGAGTGACATGACAGGAACCCTAACCAGTAAAGTTCAGAACGAAGTTAGCAGCAGCAACTCCACTATTCAACTCCCGGCCTGCCCAGGTAAACTGTTCAAATAGAAAGACTCAAAACACCATGAAAAGTAGTGCACCTTAGCTAACATCTAGTGTTTTGGAGAGTGTTTGAATATAAACCCAATGCAAGTGGTATGATACACTGAATGTACTTCAAAACAGAATGGAGGTACTCTGAAACAGCCAAGGTGGTTCTTCAATCTGAATAATTGTGTTTTAAAGACAGTGTTGTGAAAACCCTTTCTGGTGTTTCAGTGCAGGTAAAAGGCAGCATCAAAACACAAAAATAATGTTAATAATATAATAAAATGTTTTAAATAGCAAATGATTTCTAGCATAAGTATTGATTGATTATACATATTTGTTTAATTTTCTGTCAATATTTTGATTGACATTTTAAAGAAGACTCTGGGAATTGAATACTTTTCCAAGGGTAGACTTTTGCACTAATTATAGGCTACAGTTGATAGGCATTTATAAATATTGTTACAATCCAAATGTTTCGGGCTATGTAAAGTTATAGCAGAGGTAACATGTATAAAGTTGGCCATCATCACTAGTACGCATGTAAGGAGGTGGATGTGAAACTGTGTCTCTTGTCTTAGTCCACTCAGCCATTCTTCAGGACAAAACTGTTATGCTGAACATTTCTTGTTACGCTGATCACATGGGGCACCATTCAGATTTGAGATAAATAGACTTAAAGATGCACTATGCAGAAATCGCTCCGCCATTTCCTGGGTGCTAAAATTCTAATAGTTCGCACAATTTAAGTTTATGTAACAAAACATTGTATGCCTCCTAATTGTATAACTTATATTTACTGTTTGATGCATGCCCCCAATATCGGACTGGCCGTCGGGAGCACCGGGACATTGCCCGGTGGCCTGAGGGTCGTTTTGGCCTGCCGTGAATAGTCAATTTGACCAACAATAATATGGCAAGCGGGAATAAATTGACGGAGAATCCACATATCAGGCTCGACTCTCACTCTCTTGCTGCAGTGTCCCCGCGCCAAAAATGACATCAGGTCTCTCCGCGACGCACATAGCAACCGTTTACCTGCGTGATCAAAGCCGTTTCCAGTGGTCTAACTACACGTATGAAAACTCATCTTAACTTTGGGAATGATCACAAAATTTATCCAGAACTCAGATTGGAAGGCGTGGGCTTACTTGAGAGGTCTTGTTGTAATAAATATATAAGACAAATTCTTCATTCACAAAACACATTTAAGCCGAGAGGAAAATTTTTCTGGAACATGCTTATTCCCGACATTGTCTGGAAAAATGCATGGTTAAGGCACTTCAAAATTTTACATAAGATATATCCATGTAATTCTATGATATCCAAATTTGTGGCTATTGATGCTATCTGCGTTTTCTGTGAAAAATAAGTTATTTGAATGTAAATTTGTGTCAGAATTTTCGGAAAACCTTGCAAAAATACTTATTTACCATTATGAACACTGCCTATATTTTTGACATGAAAGATATGTTACTATTGCAATGATAACAAGACCACTGAAATTATTGTTAATTGTTTTATTCTTGTTGCCAAACACTTTATACACAAACAAAAATTACACATTTTTCTGATTGAATTTAATTATCTTATCAAAACAGTAACCCTAGTGAATAACAACAAGAATAACATCTTCATTAATAATTATAATAAGATATTTTCAGAGTGAATATAATTGCACTTAAATTGTTTCATTTTTGTTTTTATTGATATTTTTTGTATGTTTGAGCATTGCATTTAAAAAATATATATTTTAAAAGTGTTTGGTTTGTTAGACATGTTTGATGTAGCAATGTAAAACACACACTAGATTTTTGCAGCTTGGATGACAATTACTGAATAATATACTATTTTGCCAATCTACCTGCTTCAATCTTCATTTAAGCCACTAGAAATCGTGTGTCCTCAGGGCTTGGAGGGATAAAAAAAGTAATTCACGACGCATTTTATGACATTTAAAAAATATATATTTTAAAAATCATAGTCTACCATAATATAACTTTGAAGGCTTGTTTCTCTAAACCTAGGACTTGCCAGCATTCGGTCATGACTCATGCTACATAAACTAGGGAACATAACCATAATTCATCCATGAACGTAATACTGTGTGACACAGCACAGGCAATGACAAATATCATTAGCGCCATTCGTACCAGCATTACAAGTTACTACAATAATATACAGCTCTAGGAAAAAATTAAAGAGACCACTCCAAATTAAGAGACCACGCTTTATGGACACCAGTGAATGAACATTGTAATCTAAACATTTTTGTAGAGGAGTGCTTTTTCGACTTTTGTATTTTACTTACTTACATTGTTGTAGCTTATGTTCAAGTTCAGTTAATGTGTTTGTGTGTGAAGTTTTTTTGATATGCTTGATGCTTGAATATAAAGATAATCATTTGAACATTTGAGCTAACTCTGTATACCTCATTCTCTTTTTAAAACGTGTATGCTAATTGTTTTGTGTGTCTAGCCTTGTACATTTGTATGTGCTATGATTGGTGTATTCCTAGTGAGTTTTTTTAATGGTAAACCTACCATTAAAATTATAGATGGATAATTTCTTTGTCATTGGGCAAATGTACAAAATCAGCAGGGGATCAAATATCTTTTTCCCTCACTGTACATATACTTTAATAAATACTGTTGCTTTATAAATCATTTCCCTCAGTTTCTCTATGAATAACAATGCAGTTCTGTATTCTCTCTCATCTTCACTCATACTGCTACTGTACTGGAAATAATATTCTCAATGAGTTTACACAGGTTACAGTAAAGTTAGGAGAAGTATTTCCTTCAGGAATGAATCATCATGACCTCATGACCTCAGAAACACATATACAGGTTCCACATATCTCACAGCAGATTGGCTACTATCATTGCTTAATACACTTTACCAGTTTGCAAACCATTGCTGTAAATAGTTTGGCTACACCTCAGTTGTACAGTAGCCAGACTATTATGTTTAAGAAAAGAAAATGAGCAAGGGAAACCACACTAGTTAAAGTAGGCCCAGAGTGTAAAATGCATTGCATGGCTTAACAGGTTGTTCTATATTTGAGTGGTTAATAAGTTCATGCTTGGCAGAGTAACTCAAAACGAAACAAAACAACATGAGCATCGTCCCTCTGTCACACCACACCTATTAATGTAGCGGTTTCTAAAGCTCAGTAGCTCAACTAGGCCCGGTCTGTGGTCAGCCTGCTCATCATGAAGAGAAGAAGTGGAAGGTGAGGTGAGAAGCAGGGCCGGCTTACTGGGGCTGAATCTCCTAGGCTCAGGCTCATTTTTGTGCATATGAAACATTTCTGTGATCTATTATGAAACATGTGACCAACACTTTACATGTTGCGCTCATATTTTTGTTCACTCTATTTACACAAAGCAGTATCCAGATCCATTGGATGTAGTGATCACAATATAGTAGCCATATCTAGGAAAACCTGGCTGCACAACCGATTGGCAAACATATTGCAAATTAAGAAATCATGTGACTAAACCGAATAAAAGAAGGAACTACACTATGAAATCAAAGATATTTAAATAAAGAATGATAGTAAAAAGATTTGGAGCACCTTAAATTAAATTCTGGGGGAAAAAAGGCAAACTCAGCTCCATCATTCATTGAAACAGATGGCTCATTCATCACAAAACTGATATTGCCAACTACTTTAATGATTTTTTCATTGGCAAGATTAGAACATTTAGACATAACATGCCAGTAACAAATGCTGACACTACACATCTAAGTATAGCTGACCAAATTATGAAGGACAAGCACTGTAATTTTCAATTTCTTAAAGTTAGTGTCGAAGAGGTGAAAAAATGATTGTTGTCTATCAACAATGACAAGCCACCGGGGTCTGACAGCTTGGATGGAAAATTACTGAGCATAATAGCGGAATATATTGCCAATCCTATTTGCCACATCTTCAATTTAAGCCTACTAGAAATCGTGTGTCCTCGGGCTTGGAGGGAAGCAAAAGTAATTCTGCTACCTAAGAATTGCAAAGCCCCCTTTACTGGCTCAAATAGCCAACCAATCAGCTTGTTACCAACCCTTAGTAAACTTTTGGGGGAAATTGTGTTGACCAGATACAATGCTATTTTACAGTAAACAAATTGACAACAAACTTTCAGCATACTTACAGAGAAGAACATTCAACAAGCACAGCACTTACATAAATGACTGATGATTGTCTGAGAGAAATTGATGATTAAAAGATAGTGGGGGCTGTTTTGTTAGACTTCAGTGCGGCCTTTGACATTATCGATCATAGTCTGCTGCTGGCAAAACGTATGTGTTATGGCTTTACACCCCCTGATATATTGTGGATAAAGAGTTACCTGTCTAACAGAACACAGAGGGTGTTCTTTAATGGAAGCCTCTACAACATAATCCAGGTAGAATCAGGAATTTCCAAAGGCCCATTAGTCTAGGCCCATTACTTTTTTCAATCTTTACTACTGAAGCATTGTATTTAGTGTCAGACATGCACTCAAACATATACAGTTGGCCTTGCTGTCAAGATTTTAGTTGTCATTGATGTCCTTTGGTTTTTTTTGCATTGTGGTTTTCTGTTTTTGTTTTTTTCTTTTTCTCATGAGTTCATTGTCTTGGTTGTTGATGCATTGGGGGGCTTCTTGGGGGTGGTGAATGGAATTAATTATATTTTTTATTATTTTATTTTTTATTTTTCTTGGGGAGATGACTATGGGAGGGGTCTCGGATGGTTGAGGGACAGCTATGGGGAACTGTGGGGGGGGGGGGGGGGGGGTCTTGGAGGCTTCACGTCCTCATTCTTTTTGGCCTTGTGGGAGATCTGTCGACGTGCCCTTGAGCAGGGCGTTGACCCTGGATGCTTCTGTGTGTCACTCTGAATGGAAGTCTGTTGGATGATTGGTGTTGTGTAGTTGGATGATTGGTGTGGTGTAGTTGTTGAACGGATTCACTGCAAGTATATTGTATGTTTTGGATATTCAATAAAAAAAATTAAAAGCATTGTATTTGGGACAAATCATTCAACTAAACCTCAACTAAATCTTGTAATAAATAATATCACAGTTGGCACAGTTGTCACAGTTGTCAACATCCTGGTCCTCAACTGAAACTGGTATACTTTCCTATTTATGCTATTTTTATTCCTCCACCAGTTTTGATCCTTTATATTGGGCGGACAGACCAGTTCCCTACCTCCTCCCACTGCCACCTTCCCCCTCCATTTTTGGGGTAATGCTGTAATCAATTGGTTGTACTCTTGGATTGAGCAGACATTCCCATACAACTCCACGAAGGACATAACTCTACCATTCCAATGTACAATATAATTTTAGAACAAAATACCCTTTCCCATAAGTACAGGTATTTTATCAACCAGCACATTTGAGTTCAGCCATAATATTTGTTCTATCTTTTCAGGGGGATGAAATTTAAATTGTATCCAGCTCTGCAATACTGTTTGAAAGGCAACAAATTATCAATAAATTGGTATAAATGTTTTCAAAGAAGTGTGTATCATCCTGATTTGGACCACATAGATTAATGAGCCAAATCTCTTTTTCGTCCACTTTCATATTCAAAAAGATCCACCTTTTCTTGCGAATCATTCCTGACTATTTGCACATTCAGATCGACATTTTTGTTAATTAATATCATCACATCTTTTGAATGCCTTTATTATCTATTTCACCACCCCCTTCCTTTTTCCATTCAACTTCATCTAAGGATGTAGAGTGAGTTTCCTGTAAAAAGCATGTGTTATATTGCTTTTCTTTTAGCCACGTAAAGACTGATCTTCTTTTTTATAATCTGCTAAACCATTACAATTATAATTGGCTGTACTTATTTCCCCCGTTACCATAACTAGATACTATTCTCAGTCTAAATTGACAATAATTAGTGCTTTTAAAGTTACATCCATCAGAGGTATTACGACGGTCAAAACTAGAGCTTTCAAATGTCTGATATTTTGAATTCAAGCAATAGGTTCTAGCAATATTTGTTTTATTCTCTTGCCTGTTTGCCTGTGAGCCAATGCCACAGATGTTAAAAAATTGAGACAAGATATTATGTGTGTAGTAAATCTGAGTATGTTGATGTGTATGATATTGGGTGTGATATAATGAGAGTGTGTACGATGTCTGTATAAGAATAAGACTATAATGTATGCTGTCCAAATAAATAATATATATATATATATATAAGACCCAAAAGCGGTTTTAACAGAAAACAGAGTTCTTTATGAAAAAACAGGAATATATCCTCTTCCATATGGAACAAAAAGAACGTTATATAATGCATATATCCGATATATAACACCACACATTGGCTGCTACTGTGAAAGAGTGAATGAGCTAGTCCAACTACTCTGGTGATGTTCTCTGCAAAAACTGAAATTTAAGTTTTTCAATGCTTTAGAATAGATTAGCAAAAGCAAAAATTATAGTGGGTTAAACTTATTAAGATAAGATATGCAAATACTATTAACATATTCAACCTACCATAGCTTATGCAAAGATAAAGAAGCAGCATCCATATTGGAAACCCACCACTAGATGTTAAAGCTCTCATAGTCAGAGGAGAGGACGAGTGTGGGCGACTCTGAGCCAAAGACAGGCGAAAAAAAGACTCCCTCAAACAGTTTGGCCCGTTCGAGAGCTTGACCCGTTAGACTGGGGAACCTCCCGGACGGTGAGACCTCAGGATTCCCAATCTCGAGATGTTTATAAAATAGAAAGTTTGTCAAGAAATGATGGTCTAGTTTTCATTAGACTCACACAGTTATGTTTCTTGTTATGGGAAATGACCCCTCTCTAATGTCAGCTGCGATGAAGCACAAGAAACCAGAAGCACAAGAAACCACAGGATATGGGTTTAGCACATGTCAAACAGTGATGCATGGTCTTTGCAAACTCAACTGGCTACGAGACGAGCACTGCACAGTCCCACTTCCCACAGTTTCCACCTCGTCTGTCTACTCACAACCAATGTTCCCTCAAAAGAATTAGGCACTTTCAGGTCTACTGAGCGCAAACTTGAACGTTGTGAAAATTCTGCGCAACTTCCAACGCATTTTTACTGTGAACACTGATGCTGTACCTGTTTTAAGTTACAGCTTTAACAGTGGCCAAGTAGACTACTGTGGCTATTTGATCATAATGTAGGTCTACCAGAGTGGCCTACCATCAAAAACAATGGAGGATATGCATCCCATAACATTTTAACACGGAAATAGCTGTTTTATAATTCAGCCTACGGACTGACGCAGGAGACTCCATATTCCTTCATACTGAAATTGAGTTACATGCAAAGGTCCCTGACGCGATGTGGAAACATGCAAACATGTATATAGCTAAAAGGGGCATTTTAATGAATTTAAAGGATAGGTGTGAGTTATTTCCCAATGGCTCACTGAAGTTTTTTGAAGGACTGAAAACAGACAATGGAAAGTACACAGTGGAACTATTTAATGATGATGGAGAATGTATATCCAAGCGGTACATTGAGCTCAGTATTCTAGGTGAGCAGTTTGTCATTTTTGCATGTTTGACATTATCTGCTCTATAATCTACATTCACCTAATCGTTTATGTACATGTACGTTTTAGCGTGAGTGTACCTGTCTGTGATGATTTGTGAATGATTTTGATCAGTTTGATGTTTGTTTTTGATTGTTTTATTTAGTTATTTTTATAGGCAGAGGTACAGTAACTCCTCATGCATTTTTCTGCATAGTATTGGTCCAGAATCACTCTCTGTAAAGTAGACCTTCCCATTACTTGTCCGGGTAGCACAGCATGTATTGAATCAAGCTTTGAGGGTCACGAATATCAATCAGGGGATAGGGTACAAAACAAAATACCTTGTAACATTCATGAATGAGTGTCTTCCGAAAGTATTCATACCCCCTTGACTTATTCCACATTTTGTTGCGTTACAGCTTGAATTCAAAATGTATTACATCCCAAATCGGTTGTTGAATATTGCTGGACATCCATTTTCAAGTTTTGCCATAGATCTTCAAGTAGATTTAAGTCAAAACTGGAACTCGGTCACTCAGGAACATTCCCTGTCTTCTTGGTAAGCAACTCCAGCGTCTGGTGGAACCAGGTTTTCCTGTTGGATTTTGCCTGTGCCAAGCACCACTCTGTTTCTTTTTTATCCTGAAAAATTCCCCAGTCCTTAATGATTACAAGCACACCCATAACACGATGCAGCCACCACTATGCTTGGGAATATAAATGGTGGTTTCTCAATAATGTGTAATTTGCCCCAAACATAAAACTTTGTATTCAGGACAAAAAGTGAAGTTCTTTGCTACATTTTCTTGCAGGATTACTTTTGTGCCTTGTTGCAAACAGGATGCATGATTTGGAATATTTAAATTCTGTACAGGCTTCCTTCTTTTCACTCTGTCATTTAGGTTAGTATTGCGGAGTAACTACAATGTTGTTGATTCATCCTCAGTTTTCTCCTTTCACAGCCATTAAACTCTGTACCTGTTTTACAGTCACCATTTGCCTCATGGTGAAATTCCTGAGCGGTTTCCTTCCTCTATAGCAACTGAGTTAGGAAGGACACCTGTATCGTTGTAGTGACTGGGTGTATTGATACACCATCCAAAGTGTAATTAATGCTCAAAAGGGATATTCAATGTCTGCTTTTTTTACCCATCTAGCAATAGGTGCCTTTCTTTGCGAGGCATTGGAAAAACTCCTCTTGTCTTTGTGGTTGAATCTGTGTTTGAAATGCACTGCTCGACTGAGGGACCTTACAGATAATTGTATGTGTGGGTACGGAGATTGTCACGTCCTGACCTTAGTTCCTTTTGTATGTTTCTATTTTAGGTTGAGTTGGGGTGGGCATTCTATGTTTTGTTCTTGTGTTTATATTTCTATGTGTTTGGCCTGGTATGGTTCCCAATCAGAGGCAGCTGTCAATCGTTGTCTCTGATTGAGAACCATACTTAGGTAGCCTGTTTTCCCACTCTTGTTTGTGGGTGATTATTTTCTGTTTCAGTGTTTTGCACCATTCGGGACTGTTTCATTTTTCTTTATTCGCTTGTTCGTTTGTTTCCTGTGTTCAGTGTAATAAATATGACGAACACTTACCACGCTGCATATTGGTCTGATATTTCCTACTCCTCCTCAGAAGAGGAAGACGACAACCATTGCAGAGATGAGGTAGTCATTCAAAAATCATGTTAAACCCTATTATTGCACACAGTGAGTCCATGCAACTTATTATGTGACTTGTTAAAAAAAAGACATCTGAACTTATTTAGGCTTGCCATAACAAAGGGGTTGAATGCTTATTGACTCAATACATTTCAGCTTTTCAGTTTTAATTCATTATTTTTGTTTTTTACATAATTCCACTTTGACCTTATGAAGTATTGTGTGTAGGCCAGTAACAAAGAAAGCAGAATTTAATTCATTTTAAATTCAGGCTGTTACACACCAAAGTGTGGAAAATGTCAAGGGGTGTGAATACTTTCTGAAGTCACTGTACCTACAATTCAACTGTGGCACTTGTTTTGGAAAAAGGTCACATTTCAACTGTAGCTCCATTTGGACTCTTTGCATTTGCACTGATGACACTGGCTGTCGCCATTTTGAATTTGAAAAAGAGGTGTCAGGAGAAATAATATCCTCAATTGTATGTCGTTTTGTTGCAATACTATAGAGCATTCACATTAAACATTCTATTCCCCCAAACTGCACTGATGTGTTTTTAGATGTGGAGGAGAACATCTATATTGAGATGCATGAGGATTTACAGCCCAAACGGTCACAAGAGGAGACCAAGACCTACCAAGACACCTCCCATTACGGTAACTCACAGCAGAGAGTGACATAGTACATTTCCTTTATATTTGAAGTGTTCAGTAATAAGTATCACCACTTTATGATTATAAAAGTATATTTTGTAAGTTGTCCCACAACAGTTTTCTGCAGATCTATTGCACCCGCTTCAAGCTCGGATAAAGCGAAGACGACGCAATTATTTACCATATTCACTGATCATATTTACCAATCAATGATGGTTTATTGAGGAGATTATGGTATAGTATTTTGAGGTATATATTTCTTCATACAAATAGATAATAGTAGAGACTACAGGAGAGAAACAGTGCTATTTTTTTACCTGTATTTTGATATTTACATTACTTTAGTATCGTACTGGACCACTAGGTGGAAGCATTACCGTATGATAAAGAAACAGTGTTCATCTGTGACAATTGCTGTGAAGAAACATCCCAGGATTACTGTAATTACATCAATAGTTGTTTCCAAACATATGGACACACTTGGACAACTGTAAATTATTCCATTTCTAATTTTCAAACCAAGCTGTTCTGGCCATTATTGTCAAAATTATGTTTTTCGTCTTCAAAATGAAAGTCGTCTATTCTAATGATCATCGTTACATAGTTCAATATGTTTAAATCAGCAGTCTAGTTTAATTTGAAGTGATGTTAGAATGAAGAATGTAAATACATGTAAATATTCTTATTAAAAGTACTCAAAGTGTCAAACAGACTACATATGCGTACATATCATTTGTATATTTGTACAGTGTGAATTGCAATATCAGCTTGGTGAATTTGTATTATTTTTTTAAACCTCATCTTTGCCGATTTTTATCATTCATGCCATTGCTGTCGGTAATCCTGAAAACTATTCAAAGTACATAACAGTGTAGCAATGGCTCTAATCGCAAACAGATTTTATTGTGGAATTTAGTAAATAAGTACAAGGACTTGCAAAATTTAAAAAATACGTTTTGAGAAGACAGCAATAATCAATGGTTGTGTAGCTAATTACATTTGGAGGGTAATTTTTCATTAAATAACTATGTAAATAATTAGTAGCTTAACTATTTACACATCAATCGTCATAATAAAAGGCAATTTCAAAACTATTTTTCAAAATTGGTATAATGAACATATTAATATATTCTATTTATTTCCCTTGATCTTCCATAGACGTGTGTACATGGAGAAGGAAATATATGTGTATTTTTTTTTAAATACCTTGATTTATTTTTTAAGTGCAGGTAATACTGCAGAAATAGCATGAAATGATTGCTAATGACTTTGTGCATTTCAAATCTCAGGAAATAATTGCCATATAAGTTTAAAAACATGTGCTCAATATGTTTCTAAATATATACACAAAATATGCATTATAAAAGGAAAAAACCTACTCAAATTCTGTAGCTTATAGAGTTATGAAAATTAGCACTCCGTACTCTATTTTAGTATCATATCATTTTTTGGTATGTTATAAAAACCAATGAATTACATCCAAAACAATTCATATTTATATTTTGGGACATTACTATGAGTTGGGTCTGTTTTGTAACACACTGTAAACGCTGTTATTCCGAGAAGGAAATGAACCTCTACAATTGACAGTCACCTGACAATCTATGAAACATCCTTGCATACCCAAGGGATACATGCGTCTGTCACGTAACACTACACGCATGGCCAGAAGAAGACACCCAGTGCATCCACATTCTCAGAACGATGCAAATGCTGCAGGGGGAAGAGCATGTTGGGAAATCTGGAGAAGAGAGGTGTATAGCAAAACATGCATTTAGCTCAGGAAGCATTACATCCCCAGGCAGTTACCAGCATACATAAAACAAACAGATAAACAAAAATGCAAAACACCCAACAACGACCTCCGGCTTCCAGTTTTTTAGCTTCCAAGGGAGGTTAAAAGAGTAGGATCACATGCATATTGTGTCAAGGTAAGATCATGCAATGGGCCCCGCCCAGGGGGCAATAAAAGGCCAGATCTTTACGACCCACAATGATCAAACTTTCCATAAACTACAGCTTTATGACCTGGCTTTAGTTAATGATTCAACTGACAGGTGACAAAGATCTACAAAATGTACATGGCAAAAGGTCTGTCTCTTCGACTTCATTTATTTGACCTTCATTAATTTTTCTCATGGGAATCATGATGGGAGAGAGAGGAGAGAATAAATCATATCTTGAGGTAGTAGATTATATTTATTTTCCCCCACTTGTCCATGCTTGCAAACAATACATCACAGAGCATTGCAGCATGATAAACATTATTCCCGTTGTGACTCATCACAACTTCACATTTTAGCTCCCTAAAAACAAAGCACCTCACACCTCTTAATACATTTAATAAAGTATGGTGTAAACTTTAATAGAAGTGGAAACAGGTAAATAAAGCACACATTTCTTATTGGTCACTGTTAGGACCTACTTTGTCTTTTTTCAGAGAACTGTCATTAGTAATTACCATACATGGTCGGTATATCTCCTTAACCTTAATTTAGTTCTTAGCCTACCAAATACTTATTTTGGTGATTTCCTAAACAGAACTCAATTTAAATTACGAATCAGAAAAGGTTCCCTTTTAAAAATAATATTTGGACTCTATATGGCAGTTTAAAATATACATGTCTTATTTTTTTTAAATGTCAGTTTACACATCTCTTGAGCAATGTTATACCATCCAATGCTCCTGTAGATCCAATTATAATTCCTTAACCAGCATTACATGTTGTCATAATCTACAAAGAACTGTAATGAACTGCATTACCATACAATATAAGTGTCTTTTTTACAGCTATCTACACACACTGAGGAATCCAAGATCTGGAAATGCTGTGAAAACCCCTGAAAACCACCCACCCACTACTGGACTAATAGCTAAGCATATTCAGCAAGCCGCCTGACACTAAACTAAATGTCTCATCTCTGTAAAACAATAAATCTACCATAAATCCATAAAGACAAAGATAATCCCCCCACGGGGTAATTCTCTATACTCGGACTGATTAGTCAACTTGTCACACAACAAATGCTGCATGATGGGTCTCCCTGCGTGTATTAAAAATAAATAATTCACGTGAGCAACACGATTCCTGCATCACCAATGCTCTACCAAGGTTTTCCAACACACAGCTTTGACTGTGTGGTCTGTTGTCCTTCAGAAAATGTGTAGGCAGGTTGCTTTAGATTCAAACCTTCTCAATCAGCCTAATTCATACTCTTAGAGGAGGTGCTCCCACAATCATGTGATTTGTACTGCATACAAGGTAAAGTGTTGGATTCTTCACCGCACCACACTAAGACATTATTACGCTTTTTTAGAATATGCTTATAAAGACTTCTACATTAATGTGGATGCTACCATAATCACAGATTATTATTTCACCTTGATTTAACCAGGTAGGCCAGTTGAGAACAAGTTCTCATTTGCAACTGCGACCTGGCCAAGATAAATCACAGCAGTGAGGGAGGTAAGGCAATAAATAGGCCGTAGAGGCGAAGACATTTACAATTTTGCAATTAAACACTGGAGTGATAGATATGTAGAAGATGAATGTGCAAGTAGAGATACTGGGGTGCAAAGGAGCTGAGGTAGTTAGATGGGCTATTTACAGGTGGGCTATGTACAGATGCATTGATCTGTACGCTGCTCTGACAGCTGATGCTGAAAGTTAGAGAGGGAGATATGAGACTCCAGCTTCAGTGATTTTTTGCAATTCGTTCCAGTCATTGGCAGCAGAGAACTGGAAGGAAAGGCGGCCAATGGAGGAATTGGCTTTTGGGGTGATCAGTGAAATATACCTGCTGGAGCGCGTGCCATGGATGGGTGCTGATATTGTGACTAGTGAGCTGAGATAAGGCAGAGTTTTACTTAGCAAAGACTTATAGATGGCCTGGACCCAGTGGGTTTGGCGACGAATATGAAGCGAGGGCCAGCCAACGAGAGCGTACAGGTCGCAGTGGTGGGTAGTATATGGGGCTTTGGTGACAAAACGGATGGCACTGTGATAGACTGAATCCAATTTGCTGAGTAGAGTGTTGGAGGCTATTTTGTAAATGACATCGCCGAACTCAAGAATCGGTAGGTTAGTCAGTTTTACGAGGGTATGTTTGGCAGCTTGAGTGAAGGATGCTTTGTTGCAAAATAGGAAGCTGATTCTAGATTTAATTTTGGATTGGAGATGCTTAATGTGAGTCTGGAAGGAGAGTTTACAGTCTAACCAGACACCTAGGTATTTGTAGTTGTCCACGTCTTCTAAGTCAGAACCGTCCAGAGTGGTGATGCTAGACGGGCGGGCAGGCGCGGGCAGTTATGGTTGAAGAGCATGCATTTAGTTTTACTTGCAGTTGGAGGCCACGGAAGGAGAGTTGTGTGACATTTAAGCTCGTCTGGAGGTTAGTTTACACAGTGTCCAAAGAAGGGCCAGAAGTATACAGAATGGTGTCGTCTGTGTAGAGGTGGATCAGAGAATCACCAACAGCAAGAGTGACATCATTGATGTATACAAAGGAAAGAGTCTGCCCAAGAATTGAACTCTGTGGCACCCCCATAGAGACTGCCAGAGGTCCAGACAACAGGCCCTCCAATTTGACACACTGAGCTCTGTCTGAGAAGTAGTTGGTGAACCAGGTGAGGCAGTCATTAGAGAAACCAAGGCTGTTGAGTCTGCCAATAAGAATGTGGTGATTGACAGAGTCGAAAGCCTTGGCCAAGTCGATGAATACGGCTTCACAGTATAGTTTTTTATTGATGGCGGTTATGATATCGTTTAGGACCTTGAGCGTGGCTGAGGTGCACCCATGACCAGCTCGGAAATCAGATTGC
The DNA here is from genome assembly GCF_036934945.1 of Oncorhynchus masou masou. Lineage (NCBI taxonomy): Eukaryota > Metazoa > Chordata > Actinopteri > Salmoniformes > Salmonidae > Oncorhynchus > Oncorhynchus masou. The sequence goes on along the minus strand of NC_088223.1, from coordinate 48,879,280 downwards.
ATAGTGGAGAAGGTAGGGTGGGATTCGAAATGGTTGGTGATCTGTTTGTTAATTTTGCTGTCGAAGACAGAAAGGCATGGTAGGATAGATATAGGTCTTTAAACAGTTTGGGTCTAGAGTGTCTTCCCCTTTGAAGAGGGGGATGACTGCGGCAGCTTTACAATCTTTGTGGATCTCAAACGATACGAAAGAGAGGTTGAACAGACTAGTAAAAGAGGTTGCAACAATTGCGGCAGATAATTTTAGAAAGAGTCCAGATTGTCTAGTCCAGCTGATTTGTCCAGATTTTGCAGCTCTTTCAGAACATCAGCTATCTGGATTTGGGGGAAGGAGAAATGGGGGAGGCTTGGGCAAGTTGCTGTGGGGGGTGCAGGGCTGTTGACCGGGGTAGGGATAGCCAGGTGTAAAGCATGGCCAGCCGTAGAAAAATGCTCATCGAAATTCTCAATTGTTGTGGATTTATTGGTGGTGACAGTGTTTCCTAGCCTCAGTGCAGTGGGCAGCTGGGAGGAGGTGCTCTTATTCTCCATGGACTTAACAGTGTCCCAGAACATTTTGGAGTTTGTGCTACAGGATGCAAATTTCTGTTTGAGAAAGTTAGCCTTTGCTTTCCTAACTGCCTGTGTATATTGATTCCAAACTTCCCTGTGATAATGCTGAATGAATTGTGAATTATTATTATTTTACTAGGCAAGTCAGTTAAGAAAGAATTCTTATTTTCAATGAGGGCCTAGGAACAGTGGGTTAACTGCCTGTTCAGGAGCAGAATGACAGATTTGTACCTTGTCAGCTCGGGGATTTGAACTTGCAACCTTCCGGTAACTAGACCAACGCTCTAACCACTAGGCTAGCCTGCCACTAATGATGAGTTTTAAAGTTACACATAAATATCATACCCCCCAAAATGCTAACCTCGCCTGTTATTGTAATGGTGAGAGGTTAGCATGTCTTGGGGTTTGATATTTGTGTAAAAACATTCCATAACCAAATATAGCTAGCTACCTTTCTGTGCCTGTTTGTTAGCTAGCTAGCTTTCAGCTGACTGGTGTTAGCTAGCTACAGAAGCTAGCTGCTGGACTTTGGAAAAGCAAGCTAACGTTAGCTAATTTTAGGTAGCTAGCTAGCTACCTAGCTAATCAAAATATATGTTTTCATTTATTGATTAACCTCAGCTTGAATACCACCATATATAGCAATCTATAGTAGCCTCGTTTTTTTCTAATACACTTCTTATGACTGGCAAACAGGGAATCAGGGAAGACGTTTTATTTTTTCCTAATGCTAATGAGCCTGTTAAAAATCCGGTATCTGGTTTTTGGTAACAGCTGGACGGCTCATGGAGAAGCAGAGAGTGTGTTGTGTACCGCCAATCAATGAGATTTGCAAATTTTCATAAACGTTGGTGTCATATTGGCTTAGATATGATGGTAGGGAGATTTGAATTTAACATGGAGCTTCAACCAAAGCCAAAAATGTGGACATTTGCTTTGGTATTATGCCTCATGGAAACACGGAAATCTTGTTAGCTAAATGTCATACAGTCTTAATATATTATTTTGTAGGACCACTGGATTTAAAAACATATACATACACTTGAATGCAACCCCCAAAAATAATACAATTGAAGATTTAAAAAACAATGTATTCATTTATGCACCAATTATTTACATAATGGATGTTTCAATTGCTTTTTCGACCCCCATTTTACTTTTATACTGTATATTGTGGCGTGGTCTCTGAATATTTTTCTTTGTAGAAGAAAGGTCAAGGATTAGTGGAATGAAATACACATGAAAAGGCTTTGCAAATTACAAAACCAGTATTACTGCAACAATATGTCGACATTTTGGAAACATTGTAAACCTAACTCATCCAGGTTTTATAAATATAAAAACCTAGCACAGGTGACATAATATTAACAGCAGGTGGTAATGCTATCTAATCATAATCCTCAACCACACATGAGATTTGTCGCACACAATAGAACAGATACCGAACTACTCTTTACGGTGCAATACCCTCGTTAACATCCTTAGCGTGTCATATACAACCACCTACAAGTGGTCTTATCATCTCAGAAGGTTGATCCATATTACCGGTGACTATAAATCCCATGAACCTTACTTGATATACTGTATAGCCTACTGAATGCTTACAGGAATGTTTAGTAGGAGTGTTAATGGTATCCTAATTATTACACCTGTAATTATTAGACTCCATCAAATTTGATGAATTGCATTCAAACTTAAGGTTGTATAAACTACAGAATAGTGGAAATTTGGCCCGTTCACGCTCATGTAAAACTGTCATTGGATACCTCTGTCACAAAAGTAAAAAAAGTCAAATATTCATATCAGATATTGTATTATTCTTACAGTGGACATCTTGTAGTTTTAATCTATACTTCCTGAAAGGAGGTGATGTATTGTCTTGTTTTTTTTTATTTTTGGAACTCTCCAGTTCTCAGGTAAATGGGTGGAGAACAAGGGTAGGAGAAGGGGAAGCAGAAGGGGACAGAGCACAGACAGGTCATCCTGCCATCAAGGGCTAGGAAGTTCTTTGATCTCTGCATTTGAACAGCCAATGGGGAAGTGACACAGGAACAGTCAGTGACACAGGAACCATACAAGAGAGGCCAGGGCTTTCCACGGGAAACTCTGACCCTTCACTATCAACTGTAACTCAATATAATGTTGTTGCAAAGTTCTGGCCCAGAAATACAGTATCGTTAGGGTTTAACACTTCATTAAATGTTGGCGCTGGTCCATTCTCTTCTTTTTTGATTTCCCAGTTGGATCATTCCAATGCTTCCCTGAAAATGTCAGATGTAGTTGACTTTTACTGTTTATGAATCAAATAATCAAAATGTGTGTTATAATACATGTATGTAAAATAAAATGCTGTTGTAAAATTGACAGGGATAATAGCAGTTTATCATCACCTGTAGAGTCTCACATATAATGGTGAATAAATATGAACTGTTTTTCCACAGATAAGTAACTAATGATTTATTCAACCATTAAAGTGTCTTCTATTTCTTCTTGTGGTTTACAGAAATAGTTCCACATAGTAGCTCTAGCTATAACACCATGAGAAAACTTGCCATATGAAGAACTGCTGTGACACAGTGCGAGAAGTATCCCCTTTGAGCTTGTAACCGGAGTAGAAAAATTATTAACTTATATTGCATCTCACCTCCTCCAGGTATGTTTCTTTCACGTGGTCATAAAGCAATCTGTTGATTTGCACCTGAATTTCGCATTCGCTTTGAGGCGCCCCTGTCCCTGCCTGGCCAAGCTAATGCCAATGAAAGCTTGTTGACTCACAGCTAGCAGATTGTCCCTGGCACCTGCTTAATGAGACTCCAGAGTTAGGGTGACAGAGACACCTAAACCTCCGCTGTCTTCTTATAGGAGCTGGGTGTACACACACTCTCTTTGTAGATGTCTGTACAGCGGCGTCGATAATGAAAATTGAAGCACTACTTATGTTTCATTGAGCAGGGTACAGCATTCACTCTTCTAGCCCTTGTAGTAATTGTAGTACTAAAATGAGGCAGGTGCGTTATTGAGACCACATGGCATCACACTGAACTGGTAGAGCCCCAGGTGCGTAGCCTAAACGCTGTCTTCTCCATACTGGAAGTCTCCACCTCAATTTGCCCGTATCCACTGTGTAGATTGATTGTGCTGAAATACTGGGCACCACGGATAGCGTCCTCGACTACTTTCACGTTGGGCACAGAGAAAGCGTTTGACTGTGTCACACATTATTCCGTTGTCTGTAATTGACAATGAAGCAATTGCCCTGATTTCCTTTCTTCACAACAACCACTGGGGCTGCCCGTGGTGAAGTTGACGGCAGGTTATTATCGTGAGTAATCTGGTTTCAAAGAGGTGCCCATGTGCCAGCACAGTGGCCATCTTAAATAAAACCGAATATGTGCAGGGAAAAACAACTCTGTTTATTTGATACCTTTTTGTTCTGCAGCACAGAATCGGTCCCATCTTATTGCAAGACGTGCCCCATTAAAATCCCTCCAAGTTAGCAGCAACATATCGAGGATTCCTATGTATTTAAAACATGGTGTGACAATTTTCACCTAGCGCAATGGAATTTTCATTTGAGGTTTGAATATTGCAATGAGGTCCATTGGGACCATTCTATTAGCTAGAGGTGGAGACCTTTATGTAGCTAGCCCTGAGGGGGCTCTGATGCCAGGGTGAGTCCCTCAGTAGCATGCCAGCAGTAAAACAGGAGTCCATTCTCAGGTCAACTAGACACATCTGAGAATCACCTGCTAAACCAGGAATGATGATATAAAAAGCAGAGGCTCTAAAATAAATGAACTGAATATCAGAATTGTTTGAATGTAGCTGGTTCAGCATGAGGAAGCAGGACTCAGGCTTCTTTAACGTGTCTCATTACTTCACAGCTATTTCATTGTGATTACAACAATAATGAAACTCTTCAGTGGTATCTGTAGCAGCAGATGAAGACATCACATTAACGATCAGTGAAAATTCAGCGGAAGAAAATCATGGAAATTAAAGGGGTTAATAGTTGGCCTGTTAATTATTACCATGGATGCGGATATAACCTCAGTTCCTCCAATATGACTGTGTGTGGTGAGGCTGTGCATGGATTACTGTGCAGCTCAGTGACAGAGGGCAGGTCAGGGCCAGCTATTAAAGGCCTGTTAATGTGGTTAATTAGCGGACTGAGGGGCCATAAACCTCAGCCAGCCACAGAGATCAGAGCTCTGTCACCATATTTGCTCTACACTGCTCATCTGTTAGCATGCTGGGAAGACTGGAACAATTAAAAAAAACTTGTTTTGATTATTCATGTGTTCCTCTATACACAGTGTTGCTAACTCTTAATGTTCTTGGGAGTTCGTGGGGGCAACAATATTCATATTTGCTTGTTATTAAATCAGTTTTCTAATTCTTATCTGTGTTTTCCCTGAAATCGGTGATGTGTGGTTCCCAGAATGTCTGGCCCCCCTGTCTATCTTATTGACAGTGGCTGATATATAGGCTAATATGTCAAATATGACACTTGCTTGTATTCGATCTCTCTGCGCACTGTTTCTTTAACCTTATTGCGAGGGAGAGATTGACAGAGCCTTGACCTCAGGCTTGTTGGGTAGTTTACAGAAACACTCCTTTATAGTCAAATCAAACGCGGAGGTAGCCCATTGTTGCCGTCTCAGAAACTGATTAACAATCGGCAGTAAAACATAACGACCTCAAAGGCTACTTATCGCAGGCTTGTCTTTGTCAAAAGACTGGCAGACGCAGCATCAAAGGACAGTGGAAAGGTATGGGGTCAAATATTGTTTTGTTTATTCATTTATACCATTGAATGAAGAGTTTGTAAAATAATTTAAATATGTTCTGGCACTTGCCGCCCCTAATCACCTTTTAAATCATGATTAAATGTTGGTTTCAACAATTTGTTTTTAAACTAAATTAATTTTCACCTGAAATAGTTTGAAACACCAGTAGCAGCTCTGACATGCCATGGGAGCAGGCTTGTCATGGCCAATTCACACTATACTGACAGCCCTGGCCTGATGTTAGCCCATATCACAGACTTCATTCACAGGCTTTAGCAGAAAGACAAAGACAGGGCATAGCAGGATCAGCAATGCTAATCATCATGTATGAGTGTATAGTGTCCCGTTCCCACCATTGTCTCCTACAGTAGACTGCATCTGCAATATCACTGTTCCTCTAGGCCTCTTATCCTATCCAGAGAGCCGTGAAGTGTGGCTGACTACACCGGTTTAGTGATGCGGTGTGAACTTTGACACCAGGTCAGAGGAGGTGAGGAGGAACTCCAGCTCATGGAGCTGACAAAAGACATACAAACCCATGTTATACGAACGCTCCCCATTCATTGTTTACGTCTGGTTAACGTACATTTCATCCGACTTCAAAATCCATCCAAACCGCTCAAAGCATGGATCGTTCTTCGTGCCAATGCTTGTTGTCCAGTGTACGATTTCCCATCACAGTTTAAACACAGTTTATGAGTCCATATAACGAGACCATAGAAAACGAAATCATTTGTGTAAGAAAAAACTTGAGAAATGACTGCAGGTCTGACTTTAAAGGGAGAAGAGACGGTCTTCATGGAGCTCCTTGTACATCCCAGATAGCAAAACATATGAATGTCTGAGTGGAGACGAGACGTAGGATTCCCTTTCCTCTCTTTTTATCACAGTCGGATCCTCTGGCTGATCAGGGGAAGCCAGGTTAAAAACTAGTCTGACATAAATACGGGTTAGAATCCAGCTAGACATTCTCAGATGTGTCAGTGGCCTTGCCACACTTATCGCCTGACGTGACGTCCTCTACGCCTGACCAAGACAACCACTCTCCACGTGAAGTGTAAAAGAGGGGACAATGGTCACGAATTTAACACAACAGCGAATTTCAGCATGGAGACATCTTGTCCATTTTCATTACAAAGCCTCAGCTGAAGAGACGTTTCAAATAAAGTGTGTGAAGACGTCAAGTGAGCTCAGTAGAACATTCGAACACAATGGGTGACAAATTGTGTTTCTATTGTGATTTATTTTGTAATATGGTGAGAATATCAATATCTTTGACTGAAAGCGTACTAAATCTCCAATAGCCTACTGTTGAAGTGTAGACTTTAGTGCTCTTTTTGACATATTTACTTGATTACTTACTTCCTTTTACTTTTCAATGGTTAAACATTGACATTTTACTACCTATGGCACAGGGAGTATGTCAACCCTAAGCCCCATATCTCCCGAGTTGCCAAACATGAACTTGGTTTGGATTGGGTTCTGTAATGTCATGTCGAAATTACCAACAAGACAAAGGTTAATTACCCAGGCAAAAGGTAAGTCTGTCAAAAGTGCCATGAGGCATTTTCATGGCTGTCTCACTTGAGGAAACTAAGTGTACCCTTCTCCAAAGCCAAAAAGCCTCCATCATAACCATATACCATGCACAATGCCATGTCCAATTGACCCGTTATTTAACATTCGTATTAATATTGCCTTATGTAGTGATAACTCTCAATGTGCTATTTACAATACCTCTAACACTTCATAAATATTGGCTCGGTCACAACAATTGGCCAGTGTGAGCGTAGCATGTAGCATTAAGTCTATGTAGCCTGTTAGGGGGGATTCGGGGTTGATTGTTACAGTCTGCCAGACATCTGTAACTGGTCCAGGCTAATAAGCTTCTGGTATATACAGCTTCTGGCCTTAATTAGGCCCCGTGCACACTACAATCAGCGTCATACTGATAGGATGGTCATGACATTGCTCTGACATCGCTCTGTAATACCTTGTGTAAATGTTGTGTGAAACCTTCTATATTTTCACATATTGCCCATCATAGACGTAAATATATATATATATATATATATATATATATATATGTTTGTTTTTTTATCCACATATATGTACTTCGTATTATTATTATCTTAAAATAACGTGCCATTTATCATCCTTTAAAGAAAATATGTAATCTAATAAAGTGCCTTCAGTCCGTGAGTCTCTGCGTTCGTTGGTATTTCAACAGGCAGGCGCGTGCTGTGGAATACCAGTAATCTCAATTAAAGGGTTTACCTGACAAGGGCACTTAAGCATATCTAGCATTTATAGACAGCTACTGCATTAACCCTATTCTGATTACTATTACTTTACAGCTCCCGTGTTTATACAGAATAAATCTGACCAGTATAGAGGATATTAGGCAGCAGTAAGTATATTGTAAATGAACGTTTATGGTAAAACTGCCCCATAAACACGTGGCTATATAAGCTAGTATGAGCACTGCAGAGGCAATTGTTTTTTATTGAAGGTGGTAAGAGTTATTTGCTCTGTTTGGTTTATTTTTATTTGCTTTAAATAATTGTCTGTTTACATAGATTGTGATAATATTCCCTTCTTTGATTGTCTGTAAACAGATTCCATTCGGATTAAGACACATCTGTCTTAAAAGTTACAGTTTAAATTAATCCATGAGGGCACTCGTAACTGCTGTTGAGAGTAAATGTAGCACCTAAATAGGCTGGTTTTGTTAAAGGTGGACGTATTTTATTAAGAAATCATTATTTCCTATACGCGCATGCAAGATCATTTGGTTTTGGACGGCCATCTTGATATTTGAACAGTAAAGCTACAGTAATTGCCTTTGGCTGATAATCCAGGTAGGCCTATTTATTTGGAGGTGTGCGGTATTTCAACATGTTTCCATAAGCCGCTTTTAGGAATCACCTATACTATCAGAGCATCAGACTCTCTCAACAATCATATCTCCGTTACTGTGGTGAGGACATTTTTCAGAGCATTTAACCCCCCCCCCAAAAAAAACAACATTTACAGCCTTGAGGAAGCTAAGAGCAAGCATCCTATTGTTTATACAAATTATTAACTGTTTACCTGGGAAAAGACACCACTGAAAAGAGAAAAAGGCTTATCGAAAACGTTGTGTTTAAATTCATTTTCAAGAAAAATATATATTTTTATCAACTACCTTTGAATCCTAGAGCCTTTGGATCCAGTTTTATTTGAATCCTAGAGCCACCATCATGTCTACTTCATGGCAAGGATTATCATGGTAGGAAACTATCACATAAAAACACCATTACACTGAACATGCCTCTGATGGTGCTGACCTGTGCGTAGAGATGCCAGTGTTTCTGTGGCAAGACCAACCTCCTAGCGAGACTCTGGGAGAGCTTATAAAAGTAACTAAACATACAGCAGATCATCTGGGGCTTTCCTCTTGTCATGTCTAGTGTTTAGATGATAGACCGATAAGTCTAAAATACTTTCGCTTGGAGACCAGAGCAAAAACAACCCCACCCACCAATACCTGTCAGTCCAACCCTTGTTGTGTGTCACTGGCAGTGGGTTACAGCTCAAGTTGAAGGTTACTCTTTTTGGAGGTACTTCCTGGTGTTCAGGAGGGCACTGATATGGTTCTATCTCATTGATAACCCGTGGTGTTTAACACAAAACGGAACTTAGAGCTGCTGAAGTTCAAAGTTCAGAACCATTGTCATTTACAATTTCCAGGCATCCAAACAAGACCTGACACACAACAGGAAATGCTTTGTCCTAACCAAGTGTCACCCCACATTGGGTTGTCAAGTCTGGGTAGAAATTAATAACAACCTTGCCTCAGTGAGGGGAGATTACTGAATCCACTGAATGCATTTTTATGGTTTCAAAAATATGTATGAGGCAGATATCGCTCATATATTAGATTTACAGTACCACATTAAAACACTTTACTTCCACATGTTATTTCATCCGAAATATTACTTTTGGGTACCTTCCATGTGTGTATAAAATATTACTGTTTCAGATTTTCTATTCATACATTTTAGATGTGTATGAAAATGTTTTTTTTGTTTTTTTTGCCAAACGCTATGTATTTATTGTTAAAACGGAATGGAATATTCGTATGCTTTATATTTGACCTTGAATTGTGGTCGTTTCCCCAAGCTACTATCTTAAGATTAATTCCCTTACTGTAAGTCGCTCTGGATAAGAGAATATGCAAAGTGACTAAAATGTCAAATGTAAATGTTTTACATAAAGATCTCATTATACTTTATATATATTTTTTTTTTTAAATATTTGTTAAATATTGATGTCACAAATGTATAATTTGTACATTTCTTTATAAAAAATGTTGTTATTTGTTACATTTGACTGTGGAAAGCCTAGCATTGCTACTTGTTTCTCTGAGAGTGAGGGAGATATATAGCATTTTGTAAAAAATAAAATACTTATTAGTCTCTAGGAAAAGAAACCACCAAGTGATAGATTTGAAACAAATACATGTTGCTCATTGAACAGTCTCATGATTAGATAGTGAAAAAACACATTAATCTCTTTCATAATTTCTTTAAGCAATAAAAGCTAACATACCAACATTTCGGAGAATGGATATCCTCCTGAGAAATGAAAAAATAGTTTGGGATTCTTATATATATTCTTACATTGTTTGCGGTGGGAAGGAAACATGTTACCAATATTTTTTTTTGTGTTATTTATCTTTTATTGCAAGTGCCAAATTGTCCTCTCTAGTGGTCATTAGGACATCAATATGAAAAAATGACATTACAGTCAATGGATGCAGTAGGTAAAAACATTAACATTACAGTCAATGGGTACAGTAGGTGTAAAACATTAACATTACAGTCAATGGGTGCAGTAGGTGAAAACATTAACATTACAGTCAATGGGTACAGTAGGTGTAAAACATTAACATTACAGTCAATGGGTGCAGTAGGTGAAAACATTAACATTACAGTCAATGGGTGCAGTAGGTGAAAACATTAACATTACAGTCAATGGGTGCAGTAGGTGTAAAACATTAACATTACAGTCAATGGTTACAGTAGGTGTAAAACATTAACATTACAGTCAATGGGTACAGTAGGTGAAAAACATTAGCATTACTGTCAATGGGTACAGTAGGTGAAAAACATTACCATTACTATCAATGGGTACAGTAGGTGAACAACAGTAACATTACTGTCAATGGGTACAGTAGGTGAGAAACATTAACATTACTGTCAATGTGTACAGTAGGTAGGAAACATTAACATTACAGTCAATGGGTACAGTAGGTGAAAAACATTAACATTACTGTCAATGGGTGCAGTAGGTGAAAAACATTAACATTACTGTCAATGGGTACAGTAGGTGAAAAACATTAACATTACTGTCAATGGGTACAGTAGGTGAAAAACATTAGTCATTACTGTCAATTACTGTCAATGTGTACAGTAGGTGAAAACATTACATTACCATTACTGTCATTAACATTACTGTCAATGGGTACAGTAGGTGAAAAACAGTAACATTACTGTCAATGGGTACAGTAGGTGAGAAACATTAACATTACTGTCAATGTGTACAGTAGGTGAGAAACATTAACATTACTGTCAATGTGTACAGTAGGTGAGAAACATTAACATTACTGTCAATGTGTACAGTAGGTGAAAAACATAGTTGCGGCACCCAGGTGTCCAATACAGAGGACATTTCTTGATTAGCTCTTTTTTAGCTCTTATTTAATGTGAAACAAATATTACCCAGTTCTGACAACTCACTTAACTATTCCTGAGATATTCACTTACTAGAAACTATTTGAACATTAAACTCACAAAAGAATGATAACATTTACACACACTTTTAACATTTCCATAAAATATGCACATTTTGACAACAGAACATTTTTTATAAGAGCCAGGAAGATGAAGTTGTCAAGGTCACACCCCCACACATGTGATATCATTGTAAAGCCCAGAATGCCCTCTCCAATGTACAACAAGACTTAATAAAGTGGCTTGTAGATAACGACCAAGAACTGATGTCTACTAGAGAGGACAGAAAATGTAGGGCATAGTGTTTTGGAATGAAACTTCATATCGCCCTCTGTCAGTCTTACAAGCAACACTTTGGTTTGGGCCTCATCATTCAAATAGGCCTTTCTTATCTGTGTGGGTGTGAGGGGGGACTAAAGCATGCTTACTCCGTGTTTAATGACACTGTAGAGATAGTTTCTAACATTGTCTGCTAACGTAGGACTCCAAATGGGACAGTATTGGCTCTACCTTCACAGTTTACAGGGTCCTAGAATCTCACCACCCTCCGTACTCCTTCCTGGGCTCAGAATCTCACCCAATGGCCTTCTTCTCCCTGGCCTTGGGTCAAGAGATGTTCCCAAACAGATGGATCCTCCTGCTCTGTTTACTCACCGCCTTTCGCACCTTGCCCTTTGGACGCTGCGCCCTGCCTTTGGTAAGTAGATTGGCAAATAGGTCTGTGCGTGCAATGCAGCAGGGCTGATACCGCAGGCCTCCACAGAGTGCGCCTCTCCGTCGCGGGGCCATGATAACGGGTAGAGATGATATTAAAAGGACTCTATCCTCCTGGAGCCAATCGCTCCTTATCATGCCACTCAGTTTTACTGTGCAAACAGTCCTGCCTCCTTGGTGAGTTGTCACGGGCCCTGCCTGTCTCGTTGTCACTTTGACCACTGACTCTATCACTTTTTTTATGACATGATACCTCTCCTTGAACCTGCTGATGTTCGCACAAAGACCCACACAATAATGATCCAAAATACTCCATTGTAAATCTATAAGGTCACAACGCAAATCCCCAAATAAATTCAATTCAATACGCAATGATCACTTACGTAGTTTTCTTTAACTTTCTCACGTTAGGTGGATTCAGAGATGAAGTGTCGGCTGAAATCACATTTCTCCAATGATGTTCGTCCCAATCGTTCCCATTTGAAATGCACTGTTGCCATTTGAGTGCCTCGAAAACAACACACGCTGCACGGTACGCTTATGGCCACACTTACGTAGCCTTAAGACATTGAAGGAGGATTTTCCCATTGGGGACACTTTTGAAATGATGTATTCCTAAGTGTGTGATAGATGATCATAATATAAACGTGTGATCCAAATCTCTTCCGTTGTCCTTCTGTAAAGAATGAGCTCCAGAGTTGACAATAAAGCTTTTAATACAAATGACTTAAAAAATATACACTTATTATTATTCTGGCTTGGAATCAGAACCATTTACAAGTATTCCCAGTATGTGATGGGCAGAGCAGAAGAGATATCAACAACAGAAACAGTAGAAGCCATTATAACAGTGAAATACAACAATTTAATATCTATATATGTTTATAGCAGTTATTTTTCTCTGTTCATTGTCTCCCTTTCGGACACGACAGACCAACACGAACGTGTGCAGAGCGGGTGGCCGTCCTATCGCCTTCAACCACAGCACATGGGCCGCCATTTTCTGTTTATTTCCCGATGATTCTGCGAATTGAATTCGCCATAGTTTTTCGACACCCAGCAGGTGATCTACTGCGCATGGCCGACGTTCGTGTTGGTCTATCTTGTCCTTTAGACGTTTGTTATTATTATTATTTTTTTTTACAGAAGCGAAGGAAACAGCAGCAAGTCTATATTTCTTGTCTGTCTTTGGAGCTGTAAGACTCCTGCATTTGACCCCATGATGCTCGAGCTGTTGGCCGGGGGGCGGGGTCACTATTGCAGGTTAGATTTGGACAAAAGTATTTTTTCCCCCATCACGTCAGACCATCGTCCTCAGTATTCTTCTTTGATAGTCATTGGTATAGACGGAGACACTAAGCCGCCACTGCTGCTGGTCACCATGGCAACGTTGCCGGGCATGCCAGAGCCTGGGGGAGTAGGTGTTGTTGTGGACGCAGGCTGAGGCTGTTGCATCTTCTTCTTGTTCACTTTCCTCTCTTTGGCACGCCGATTCTGAAACCAGATTTTTACCTATGGAATCAAGAAAAGATTTGATGTAAGTGCTCCGTGACTGGTCCAGTAAACTTTTGAGAAAGGCGTGCGTGCGTGTGAGACAGAGAGAGAGAGAGAGAGAGAGAGAGAGAGAGAGAGAGAGAGAGAGAAGAGAGAGAGAGACAGACAGACAGACAGACAGACAGACACAGAAAATTGAGAGATTGTCCCCTGTCCCATGATGTTGTGTCTGACCTGTCGTTCTGAGAGGCTGAGAGACGTGGCCAGCTCTGCTTTCCTCCTGATGGTGATGTAGCGGCTATAGTGGAACTCTTTCTCCAGCTCCAACCGCTGGTGATCTGTGTACACCACCCGGTACTTGTCTTTCGTTCTTGTCTTACCACCTGCAACAGAGTACGGCCATCTGTCAACTTTTATATTGTGTGTGTCATGTAGAAAAACAACTTATATTTTGACTAACTTTAATCCTTAAGAGTCTATTGACGCCACCCATGCGTCGATCTAAGTAACAGTAAAAATCTGTCAATTTCAGCTGGAGATATGCACAGGCTGCATCTCAATCCAAGCATCCGCCTCTGTCGGCCTTCCACATCTGCGGTGGAAGGTGGCCGAGCTACAGTAGTGTTTGTCACATGAGACATCCCGAAAATCGGTCTTCTCACGAAAATGTGTGTAACATCCCAAAGGTGTAGCCAACAAAACGAATATGACCACAAGATGAGATTCTCACGAACACGATGTGTCACGGGACTCATCTGAAGGTAACCCATACAAATGAATGAAAGTACGGAGGTAGTTTTGTGCCAACAAAAATAATGGGTTAATTAAATATGTGTTCAAAAAAACTCAAACATTTCCTGAGCTTTCTTATATCTCCTAGATATAGGACAGACACTTTAAAACCATATGATACATTTTTTTACTGTCTTTCTTACCATTTATGAATATGTTAGTCCAGTGGTTCCCAACGTTTTACGATTACCGTACCAACAACTGAATTTAGCTTTGCCCCGAGTACCCTTGAAGGACCCCTTCATGTGCATTTCAGAGGCAGGTCTATGGTGTTAAGTCTCTTCCTGAGGATCGGCCAAGTACCCCCGGAGGATCGGCCAAGTTGGGTACCACGGTGTTAGCCAATGCGTTTCTATAGGCTACAGCAGTAAAGGGCAAATTCAATATTTTATCAAATCTTTTTTTTTTATACATAAAGGGGTCCTAAAATAATAAATCAAATAGCTAAATGATCCATGGTATGACCATCTTAAAACAACTCCATATGTTAGCTTAGTAGACCCCAGTATAAACTAGCCGAACAGATGTGATTCTGAGTAGGACTCCTTTTCACTAGGAGACAGGGCTTGACCTGCATTGGTTATAATGGGAGGATGACTGGCCTACTGTCCAGTCACATTTCACATTAACTTGCATGCCGTAAATAAACAACATTAGAAGAGTAAATAAAGATGACATCAGACATCTGTGAAAATGTGGTGTCTGCTTCATTTCATACATGAAACCTTTCACTAAAACACACACACACACAGAGATAAAGTAGCAAAGCTCTGGGATCAACCCGGCCTTTTTAATTAGGTACCGTAAATCAAAAGTCACTTCATTCTGTCCATAGTGAATGAGGCACCTAAGTGCAGACGCAGCGACCAGGTTAAAGATTAAAATGTGTGAGCTGAGAGGGTGAGGGGGCTGCCTGTGAGGGCGCCAGGCCTGACGACCAGAGAGTTATCCAGACCATTAGGCTGTTGAAACACAGAACACACCCTCCTGCTCCCATGTTCCCCTAATTGTTCCTCTTTACCTCCTGATTCATAATTCTCTCATGACCGTTGTTTTCAAACTTCCATGTTGACCGAGGAGGACCGCTCCTAAACGGACGGCATCTGAGGTAGTGAATGAGGCACCTAATGAGGCACGTCATTATTTACGGCATGTATGTCTACGGGGGTATTGACCCATACAATTGTAATGCTGCGTTGATCAAAAACTGTACTGATTGTAGTGGCTCTCATCGCCAGCGGCAACACAGTTTGCGGTCACATGGGAAGGCCACCAAGGGGCTCACTTTGAGCCTGTACATTAGCATTTCATTTGACTGTTAGGTGGCAAAGCATTGTAACGCTGCACTGGGAGAGACGAAACCGTAGAGGAGCCAGAAATATTCAACAGTCCGATGATAGTTTCTCTTGATGGAACTACTAAAAATGCCAAACAGCATTCAAAGAACCCATAAATAGAAAAAACCTAATTCAGTCCAAATGTGAAAAGTTTGAGAAGTGGTGGTGTTTACATTGCAAAGGTGGAGATAAATCTATAACTCTGCTTATTAAAAATGGCAACCACTGATGGCAAAACATTGCACTGTCCATTAATCTATGGAGCGCTGTACTTCTGTGATTACTACCATTGACGGCTGCTGAGATAAATGGTTAAGCAGTTGAGGTTAAGGAGATTTTCTGGCCGGTATGATAAAGTGACATGGAGATAATCTGTAACATGGACCGTAGAACTCTCTGTCTGGGACATCCAGATAACCACATGGACTGGAACGACGAATTTTGGATAAAAATGTACTTTTGAAGCATCCACGTCCAATAGGTACAGTAAACTGGACATTTACGGAAGCCCAAAGTCTGTGACCCTGAAGCCTTTGTAATCAGAAGCAGTCCCAGGCAGCCATTGACGACAACTTGATTTCTGTTGGGTTTTCTACACAGGAAGAAAAGCGTTAAGATTCATCTAACTCTCAGTCTGGGCAGTTTGGTCTTCAGGATTCACATGGGTTCAAACTGCATTCCTGTAATTCACTTTCAGTTATCTACCTGTAATCTATGAGGCCAGAAGGAGCATGCATACTCTGAAATGATTTGCTATTTCCTCTTCGGCCTGCTTTCTTGTACTGATAAAGGTGATTTAACACAAACTACTCCCGCCTTGAGACATAATTCCTAACAAAGTATTACAACATAGAAAACTATTCTAGAGCCCTAGTTCGCTGACATACAAGAAGACAACAAACCTCTTAATTTGCCTATCAAGATCTTCGAACCACAGCAGACTGTTTCTTTAATTTGATCACTTGCAGGTTTAGCCGTCTCAGCTGACTCTAAAGAATTCTTATTGAAATTATGAAAAAATCCTGTAACATTATGAAATATGCAGATGTCGGGGGAAAGGAGTGATTGCTCACGTAATAATTGTGACGTCTAAACCAGACAAAATCCAAATGAATTTGATGATGAGTATATTATGCCTGTTATAGACTACATTACGCCTATTATAGACTACAGTATGCCTATCATAGACTACATTACGCCTATTATAGACTACATTATGCCTATTATAGACTATAGTATGCCTATTATAGACTACATTATGCCTATTATAGACTATAGTATGCCTATTATAGACTATATTATGCCTATTATAGACTACATTATGCCTATTATAGACTACATTATGCCTATTATAGACTACATTATGCCTATTATAGGCTACTAGCCTACTACTATTACTATTCACTACTGATGATAGGCAATTATAATCATAACTATAATCATTGAGCGCTTATTATTTGAATAGGTCAACACACAATGCAATTAAAATGCATACCCTGCTTTACCCTCAACTGTCAATACATTGATTGCCGTGATTGGGAGTCCCACAGGGTGGAGCGTCGTCCGGGTTTGGCCGGTGTAGGTCATCATTGTAAATAAAAAATTGTTTTTAACTGACTTGCCTAGAGGTTAATAAAGGTTAATAAAAAATATTTAAAAAATAAATAAAAAACATTACATAGCCCAAACTACACAGATGTAGGATCTTCATTTGGGTGAGTTTGCTACAGCAGGAAAATTATTCTGCAGCAACAGGAAATGTGAATTATTAGGCTATGTGGATTATAATTAATTGAAATGTGTGTATGATAGAGTTTTTGTTGGGGCAATTCAAGTCTGACATTTCAAAGTGGAAATGACAAACTTTAGAAGCCTTTTTAAAACTCAAATACACTAGAAATGCCCATTTGGAGCGGCAGGGTAGCCTAGTGGTTAGAGCGTTGGACTAGTATCCGAAAGGTTCAAACCCCCGAGCTGACAAGGTACAAATCTGTCGTTCTGCTCCTTAACAGGCAGTTAGCCCACTGTTCCTAGGCCGTCATTGAAAATAAGAATTTGTTCTTAACTGACTTGCCTAGTTAAATAAAGGTAAAATAAAATAATTTCCTGCTGTCCAGAAAAATTTGCAGTAACAAAAGAGTGATCAAATTAAGATCCCATAAAACGCGCGAGATAATGCACTAATTGAAGATGGCATGCGAGGTGTGATTCATGTGTTCACACAAGCACTGCAGTGAGGAGCAACTGTGCCAATGAGCGAAAAATATAAAGATTATGTCAACGATATTATATGACAATACACAGCAATGTCAAATACTTTGATGGGATTGGATAAATACTAAATCTTCATTTGGGTGAGAACTATGAAAAATAACCCGGTATTCCATCTTTCTGAGTTGAAGAATGAATTCGTCTCTGAATTTAGAGAACAGGTGCACGCATCATTCAAGGAATGTGACTCCCAAGGGCAGTGGTTCTGGTTTTGCTTTTCCCTCTCAATACCGTGCCTACAGCATCTTTGACTTGAGAAAGAAAATGGGCCAAGATATTGAATTTAACCATTCATATTTCATATGTATATGACTTGCTACATATACATATAGTTTATTATTATTTTAATAAACATTTAAAAACGTGATTTAGGCTTTACTTTCTATGGTTTTATGGACAACCAAATGATCCACTTTTGATGATTGATTACAAAAATGTATGAAACACATCAGTAACCTACCTGAATTTGCCGGTGGTACGCTCCGCCTCATCCAATCATAAGGGTTTCTGCGCTGAGAATTGGGAGACAGCTGCCCAACAGATGAGTTGATAGACGGGAGAAGCCCGGATTGTGGGACTGGAGAGAACTCTGGGGGACTATAGCCTATTGGGCCCGGATTAGATGTGGACGGTCCTGTCCCCGGCCCATAGGGTGACCACTCTTCCCGGCTCGGCGGGTAAGCGGGGTTCCAGGCCCCCGTCTGGCTGTGGTGAGGGTCATTGTTAATCCCAGCAACGTGGTGGTATCCGCTGAAATCCGAATACTGTGGAGGTGCGGGGACAAAGTTCTGATGGTTCAAGTTTAGGCTTGGATGTCGCACTGAATTTGGGTACATGCTGGGTTCCTTCTCCAAAAGATAACTCACGTACATCTTTCCGTATGGGAACTCGTGCGCATAGTGTGCGTCAAGCGCGTTGCTCCTGCCTCCTCTACCCCAGGTTTCTGTTGAACCAAGGCCTCCTCTACCTGGCTGGTCTATAGCCTACTCTTCAACTTCTTGTTTGCTAAACACGCTGCCAGTCAAGAGGTGTCGCGCTGACGTCAACATTTTATAGCCCTCATCTCCCTCCCTCACCTTATCCCACCAGGGACAATTTGCATTAGAGACGGGCCTGCATTTCAAAGGCAACAGAGCACCGGCATCAAAGCCGTTCACGGGCATTTAGAAGAATGCTACAAATCGCACAGGAGAAACTAACATGAGTTCATGTTGATTGTCTCAATGGGAGAACCTGTCACTGCATTGTCCGCATAACGCCCACACATGCCTTGTGGAATATAATGGTGAAGGGTCGAGGAACGTGGTAGCAAGGCCTGGAGTGGCCATGACCTTTAAAAAAACACTAAAAGCAGAAACTAAAAGCAGATAGCCTGTCTATAAAATCATGTTGTGCATATAAATGTGCCCCAATAAATCACTATTAAATGTAAAATGACCCTATATACTAACCATACAATTTCCTTCGATAGCCTACATCCTGCCATGTGCTCATCTCTTACTTGTTTTGGGTGATATACTTCTTGTAATATTAGGCCTATATGTATATTTATTTCATGAGTTGGTCTATATATTTTACTCTCCCGCTGGAGCATAAAGATATTTCAAGTGACCTTAAGCGGGAAAGTATTAATGGTATTAATAATGCTGAAACAGGTAGCGCGGCTCCAATGGCTGTATCCGGGGATTTCAAACAGATCGCTGAGGTGATATGCCGGTCAAGTCTCGTTGTTCTAAACCAGGAGGAAGTGGCTCATGGAATATTTCCAATTTTAATCAAACTCATTGCTCTCTCGGTGCCCCGAGTTTGAGCTTATCTGTTGTTACCCCTCTTGTGTTTTAGAAATTGAATTGAACCAGTGAAAAAAACATGCAGGTTGTAGCTGAGTTTCGTGAGGGTCACACATTTACAATATAATTTGTCTAAATTTAGATACCATTGAAATACATCGACTTTCAAACGAAATACGACTTGAAAGCTAAATCAAACCGTCTATTTTGTAAAAACAATTAAAGGTCAAACATTAGATGTCCATCCAAGTCATTATTCTATTGTAATTCATTCAGACCTTAATGTTCAAGTCATGATTACTAACGAAATAGAATATAATATTTCAAGTTTTCCTTTTTTTTTCATTAGATCTACAATTAGTTTATTTCAGTTGTATGCTATTACCGGTAATAACAAAACGCAATGGAATGTCTAGAAGCATTTTTTTCATTGGTTGAAGCATTTCAATAATACCGTTAAATTGTTCTAAAAATATAAATAATTGTAGCTATTTATATTTTAAAAAAGCTATTTATTTAAAAACTACATTTTTGATTTTTGAAGGAGATTTCAAATATGTAAAATTGTACTTTCATTCCTGTCATACAATAACACAGGTGCTTATCTTAACAACGTCAACAGTATAAACAATACAAACGAAAATAATTATAAACATAAAATTAGAATGATAACTATATAATAATAATTCATGAATTCAGTGTATTTCAGTTCAAGTTACAGTTTTTAGCATTCTGTCAGTATCAAAAGAAAATCAGACCTAGAAGCATTTGATCTAATTCAACATAATATATTGAAGGCTGTTTATTATATAACACTTTCTTTCCTTGTGGTGAAGTAAGGCAGTTTAACAACCAGCACTAATAATTTTAAACAGTTTCGCCAGTTTGAACCAGTTAATGTTCATATAATAACCCTATAATAACCTAGTAAGAACAGTGGGAGCATACTGTACACCGTGAAGAAGCATTTGTGGGCAAGGGTACAGTGCTACAGAGGCTTTGAGCTTCCCAGTGTCTCGTGGCATTCTACTGTTCTCTCTCCTCTCCTTGTCACCTGTGTAGCTTTCTTGGGAGCACTATGTTCTGTGTGGGCTGGTGTGGTTACCTGTGCTCTGCGAGGAGGAGGACTGTGCTGTGAGGTGACCTCTGTCTGGCCCCTGAGGGGGTTCCTCCACCAGGCTGAGGGCCCAGGGAAGTGGCCCTGCTCTGGTTCCTCATGGCTCCCCATGGCTCCCTGTCTGGGACAGTGTTTGTCGGGCTCCGGAAGGACAGAGCGACACAATGACATGGGGAAGCCTCTCCCATCTCACCCGCCCTTAATGGTAAATATGCGTCCCTATCTGCCATTCTCCCACTGCTTCCCACAGACTACCAGTCTGCCTGCCTCTCTCAATTCAATTCAATTCAAATGGCTTTATTGGCATGGGAAAAAATTGCCAAAGCAAGTGAAATAGATAACAAACAAAAATGTAATAAAATAATCCGAAATTGAATGTAAACATTACACTCACAACAGTTTCCCAATAATAAAGACATGCCATATTGTTATATTATTGGCTATAATAATGTATAACAATGTTCAAAAAGTTAAAGTACAAAAGGGAAAATAAATAAGCAGACGAATATAGGTTGTATTTACAATGGTGTTTGTGTTCCACTGGTTGCGCTTTCATATGGCAACAGCTCACAAATCTTGCTGCTGTGATGGCACACTGTGGTATTTGGCCTAATAGATATGGGAGTTTATCAAAATGTTGTTTGCTTTCAAATTCTTTGTGAGTCTGTGTAATAAGAGGGGAATATGCGTCTCTAATATGGTCATACATTTGGCAGGAGGTTAGGAAGTGCAGCTCAGTTTCCACCTCGTTTTGTGGGCAGCGTGCACATAGCCTGTCATTTCTCAACAGCCAGGAACGTGCAACATCAACAGCAAGGTTATGGTCACTGAGTCTGTACATAGTCAAAGCTTGTATTATTTTTGGGTCAGTCACATTGGTTAGGTATTCTGTCACTGTGTACTCTCTGTCTAGGGCCAGATAGCATTCCAGTTTGCTCCGTTTGTTGGTTAATTATTTCCAATGTGTCAAGTAATTATCTTTTTGTTTTTCCCGTGATTTGGTTGGGTGTAATCGTGTTGCTGTCCTGGGGCTCTATAGGGTCTGTTTGCGTTTGTGAACAGAGTCCCAGAACCAACTGGCTGAGAGGTTCTCTAGGTTAATCTCTCTGTAGGTGATGGCTTTGTTATGGAAGGTTTAGGAGCCACTTCCTTTTAGGTGCCTCTCGAATTTAACAGCTCTTTTCTGGATTTTAGCGGGTATTGGCCTGATTCTGCTCTGCATGCATTATTTGGTGGGTTGACGTTGTACACAGATGATGTTTATGCATAATTCTGCATGCAGAGAGTCTCAATTTGGTGTGTGTCCCATTTTGTGAATTCCTGGTTGGTGAGTGGACCCCAAATGTCACAACCTTAGAGGGCAATGGGTTCTATAACTGATTAAAGTATTTTTAGCCAGATCCTAGTTGGAATGTCAAATTTGACATTTCTTTTGATGGTGTAGAAGGCCCTTCTTGCCATGTCTCTCAAATCGTTCACAGCTTTGTGGAAGTTACCTGTCGTGCTGACGTTTAGGCCCAGGTAGGTAAAAGTCTTTGCTCTAAGGCAACTGTGTCTAGATGGAATTTGATGGAATTTCTCTCTGTGTTCCTCAGTCAAAGACACAACTGATTTATAAACATGTTATAGATGAACAAGAATGTGTATTTCACCATTTTTCTTTCCCTGAGAAATGTAATTGTGAATTTTGACACATTTTCATGGGAAGAAATGATTAACACTCATGAAAATGGGTAAGATGAGAAAAAAGTTCAAAGCAGGCTGGGGAGGGGTGACAGTGTTAGGTCACACTTCACAACCAAGTGTGACTTCCTCGTCAACGCAGGGTGCCATGGAGACAGTCAGGGGGAATGACCCGACCTGTGTGTCATGGAGACAGTGAAGTCCTGACTGACTGGCTGACTGCTCTATTGATTCAGCTCAATGCAACAGGTGGAGAAACGAAGGTGTACAGCCAAGAGGTCAATGTAATTCAGTGGAACAAGAGCAATGGTAAATTCACATTGTATACGTTTGTACAACATTATAATTTGGTCATTGCTTCACATTTAATTCATGCTGAATGGCGTACTCCATGACTATTCCAAATAAAATGTGCCTTGAGAGAGAGATCAAATCGTTTTAAAATAAGAATTTGAGTCTCATTAGGGATCAGTCAAAAAAAGGCATCTTAATATTGTGGAAAGGTGTTGTGGTATAGGTTTAGTTGAGATTTGTTGTTTGGCATGTTGTGTTACCATTCATTTCGACAAGATTAATGTTTTTAAGGCATGTAGTTGTAGTATTTGATCATATTTAGATCAGATTAAGCGAGGTAGACTCCATTTTAAGCATTATTACACGTTATGTATTGCTTATGCTTATAACTAAATCTAGGATATTAACTAAATATCAATGTGAATATTAAGGAAACCAGGTGAGATGTTTTAGAATGGTGCTCTCAAAACAAGGGCAGCTGTGATTTGAGTCATCCACATTACAAATATTCTGCAGTCAAAGTTGAAAGGGCCAATCTGGAGTTTACAAAGCACCTCTCTTCGGCAAAAACCTGAGGGATGGGGATAGAGAAATTTGATCACTCTCAAATTCAAAGACAGAGCTATGTGTGTAAGGGACTGCCCATCAATGATATCAAAATTATAGTTTTAACCATGTTTGAGACTATATAGAGTTTGTTTACAGTTTGCTTTGTTTACAAACATTGGACCAAAAAAAAGCTTCTATTTTGGGTTCTATATTCCTCAAGAATCAATTGGTACATATTGTATCATTAATTTAAGGCCAAAAATGGATGTAGCAAATGCTGAATACTCCTTTAACGATTACTTGACACTACAATTTTCAATTCTAATGTCATCACATTTACTTATCGTTTATTTCACAACTGCCCACACACAGTTGTGCATGGTGGTCATACGAGATTGTATGTGAACTGCCCTCTGTCTCCCCCTGTTGCATAATTTAGGAAATTGCATGAGGTTTATTTATTAGTCGCACACCGTAGCAAAATATTTTACATCGTAGTAAAACGTTTTGCACCGTTTCTATTGGACACATTTAGGTAGGTCCCTCCCTGTTTCATTGTGTTTGGTTCTGTTTGGTTCCTACACCCCAGAAGTGGAATGGGAGCAGATAAAGAAGGCATTGTTTTCTTTAAATATAATTTTGTTGAGATAGTAATAGCAAACAAAACCTTGCATAGGCTTTATAAGAACACAGCAATAGAGTGAAATATGTATAACTGACAAATTGATTAAAGAAATCTAAGTTGAGAGTAAAGAGTGAGTGAACAGCAAATGTAAAAATGTGCAAAGAAATAATTATTCTCTGAGCTGCCTCCTTGGTTTGGGATAATGTCTTCATGCGTCATTTCCTTTCCTTCAACTCCATTGGTCAAAAGTTCTCTGAACTACTCCAAGTTAAAAAATAAATAATTATGACCTCATATTATCTCTGTTTATCGCTGCAGATCACCATGGAAACTGAGGGTCATACTCTGGGCATGCTCCAGTATTGGGATGGATCTGTGCTGCTGGTTTTCATGTGCAGGATCCAGTAGGTTCTCTCTCACACACACACACATGTACGCACGCACGCACACACACACACACACACACACACACACACACACACACAGCTGAAAGAGTCTTGTGTCTGCCTGCGGTCAAGCCTCCACTCCGCTCCCAGTTTTTCCCACTTCCGGAGGAACATATGGACCTAAATATCCCACATGTTGACAGTTGTGCTGAGTTAGGCTACTCAAGAGAGCTGCTGGACGAACCTCCAACTCACAGAGCCATATGTACAGTGGGTGCTAACCCATTTCATTTGGTTTCTTTACATCAGTCTTTTTAGATAAATTGCACTGTCAGATATAGATTTCCCCTAATGGTCTCCCTCACTTTCATTGCCATCCCACTGGGCACTGACTTGCTTTATGCTAAAGAAACATTAAAATACTGCCCACTGGGCAACAGTAGAATATGTTGGTGTCTGTCAGCATGCTGAGTAGGGTGGTGAATAGTCCTATTGTTCCTGCCAATCTGGAATACCTCACCATCAAATGCTGATCGCATTACCTCCTTACACTGCCGTGTATATTCAACCCCAAGCCGACACCGCAACAGCTCTCACGAAACTACACTGGACAATGTGCAAACTGGAAACCGCATGTCCTGAGGCATGTCCTGGGGAAACCGCATATCCTGGAAATCGCATATCCTGGAAACCGCATATCCTGAGAAATCTGAAGAAAACGCAACCAAAATTGTATCAACACATCTCCTTGCTTGGGGAGGCAGGGTATCCTAGTGGTTAGAGCATTGGACTAGTAACTGAAAGGTTGCAAGTTCAAATCCCTGAGCTGACAAGGTACAAATCTGTCGTTCTGCCCCTGAACAGGCAGTTAACCCACTGTTCCTAGGCCATCATTGAAAATAAGAATTTGTTCTTAACTGACTTGCCTAGTAAATAAAAATTGCTTGGTTCTATTTTGCCTCATAGTGATCGCGAAGGAAGGAGGATGCGGGCAGTTCTAGTTCTATTTCACCGCATAAGCGCTCACTCAGTCCGAACCAAATTATTAGCTCAGAATAGTTCTCCAAGGACGGTGTTTTTGACAGTGACAACCTGCTGCTTCAGAGGACCAAAAGGTCTGGAAAGAGAACACTTTCTTTACCATGTATTTGTCTTTATATAAGTACATATTGTTAAATAGGAATAAATTATTTAAGCTGTTTTTAGATTGACGTGGCTAGCTACTGTACTTATATACCTCAGCCTGCCTAGTCAGCTAGCCAGCTACAGTAGTCCGCTAGCTAGCCAGACAGTTTTATTTAGCAATTTTGCTAGCTAGCTAGCAAGCTACTGTAACTGTTATTGCAGCTTTTTGTTTGTATGTAGTTGCACTTCAATGGCATCCCTTGAGGAGATTTTCTTTTATCTTTCCAACCAGGCAAAGTACTATGAAGACAGCACTGATCTCAGCAAGAGGCGCAACATGCAGAGAAATTCACAATTCAGGGTAACGTTAAGCAGTTAACTTCTATTAGATAACTAGACGGATTTAGCTATGTACAACCATTTTTCAACAACCATTTTCCATCTAACGTTAGCTAGTTGCTAGCTACAGTACAGCATTCCTCACTGAGTTCCCTGAATTCCTTTCGGACCTTGTAGTCATGGTAGATAATATTCAAATTTTTGGTGACTTCAATATTCACATGAAAAAGTCCACAGACCATTTCCAAAAGGCTTTTGGAGCCATCATCAACTCAATGGGTTTCGTCCAACATGTCTCCGGACCTACTCACTGCCACAGTCATACTCTGGACCTTGTTTTGTCCTGTGGAATAATATTATGGACCATTTTATTACGTTTACAATCGCAACAAATAATTTGCTCAGACTCCAACCAAGTATCATCAAAAGCCATGCTATAAATTCTCAGACAACCAAAAGATTCCTAGATGCCCTTCCAGACTCCCTCTACCTATCCAAGGATGTCAGAGAACAGAAATCGGTTAACCACCTAAATGAGGTACTACATTTAACCTTGCGTAATACCTTAGGTGCAGTCCACCCCTAAAAACAAAAAACATTTGTCATAAGGAACTAGCTCACTGGTATACAGAAAATACCCAAGCCCTGAAGCAAGCTTCCAGAAAATTGGAATGGAAATGGCGCTACACCAAACTTGAAGTCTTCTGACTACTTGGAAAGACAGTACCGTGCAGTATCGAAGAGCCCTCACTGCAGTTAGATCATTCTATTTTTCCAACTTAATTGAGGAGAATAAGAACAATCCAAAATACATTTTTGATACTGTCGCAAAGCTAACTAAAAAGCAGCATTCCCCAAGAGAGGATGGCTTTCACTTCAGCAGCGATAAATTCATGAACTTCTATGACAAAAAGATCATGATCATTAGATGGCAAATTACGACTCCTCTTTAAATCTGCGTATTTCTCCGATGCTCAGTTGTCCTGAGTCTGCACAACAGTGCCAGGACCTAGGATCAAGGGAGACATTCAAGTTTTTTAATCCTATATCTCAGTGGGGCAAAAAAGTATTTAGTCAGCCACCAATTGTGCAAGTTCTCCCACTTAAAAAGATGAGAGAGGCCTGTAATTTTCATCATATGTACACTTCAACTATGACAGACAAAATGAGAAGAAAAAAATCCAGAAAATCACATTGTGGGATTTTTAATGAATTTATTTGCAAATTATTGTGGAAAATAAGTATTTGGTCACCTACAAACAATCAAGATTTCTGGCTCTCACAGACCTGTAACTTCTTCTTTCTTCGTTACCTGTATTAATGGCACCTGTTTGAACTTGTTATCAGTATAAAAGACACCTGTCCACAACCTCAAATAGTCACACTCCAAACTCCACTATGGTCAAGACCAAAGAGCTGTCAAAGGACACCAGCAACAACATTGTAGATCTGCACCAGGCTGGGAAGACTGAATCTGCAATAGGTAAGCAGCTTGGTTTGAAGAAATCAACTGTGGAGCAATTATTAGGAAATGGAAGACATACAAGACCACTGATAATCTCCCTCGATCTGGGGCTCCATGCAAGATCCCACCCCGTGGGGTCAAAATGATCACAAGAACGGTGAGCAAAAATCCCAGAACCACACGGGGGGACCTAGTGAATGACCTGCAGAGAGCTGGGACCAAAGTAACAAAGCCTACAATCTGTAACACACTACGCCGCCAGGGACTCAAATCCTGCAGTGCCAGACGTGTCCCCCTGCTCAAGCCAGTACATGTCCAGGTCCGTCTGAGGTTTGCTAGAGAGCATTTGGATGATCCAGAAGAAGATTGGGAGAATGTCATATGGTCAGATGAAACCAAAATAGAACTTTTTGGTAAAAACTCATCGTCAACTCGTCGTGTTTGGAGGACAAAGAATGCTGAGTTGCATCCAAAGAACACCATACCTAGTGTGAAGCTTGGAAGCTTGGGGGTAGAAACATCATGCTTTGGGGCTGTTTTTCTGCAAAGGGACCAGGACGACTGATCCGTGTAAAGGAAAGAATGAATGGGGCCATGTATCGTGAGATTTTGAGTGAAAACCTCCTTCCATCAGCAAGGGCATTGAAGATGAAACGTGGCTGGGTCTTTCAGCATGACAATGATCCCAAACACACCGCCCCGGCAACGAAGGAGTGGCTTCGTAAGAAGCATTTCAAGGACCTGTAGTGGCCTAGCCAGTCTCCAGATCTCAACCCCATAGAACATCTTTGGAGGGAGTTGAAAGTCCGTGTTGCCCAGCAACAGCCCCAAAACTTCACTGCTCTAGAGGAGATCTGCATGGAGGAATGGGCCAAAATACCAGCAACAGTGTGTGAAAACCTTGTGAAGACTAACAGAAAGCGTTTGACCTCTGTCATTGCCAACAAAGGGTATATAACAAAGTATTGAGACACTTTTGTTATTGACCAAATACTTATTTTCTACAATTTCTACAACTAAATCCTACAATGTGATTTTCTGTATTTTTTTCTGATTTTGTCTGTCATAGTTGATGTGTACCTATGATGAAAATTACAGGCCTCTCTCATCTTTTTAAGTGGGAGAACTTGCACAATTGGTGGCTGACTAAATACTTTTTTTGCCCCACTGTATATGGCCCAGGAGGCCTGTAAACAGTAGCTATAAAAAGTGATTGAGTAGGCTGCATTTTTGTAAATTGAAATTTTCTATAGTAAATGTTAGCAACACCTCCGCCTTTGCGAGATGTGTGGGGGAAATGGACATTAGTGTAACCAGGAGGTGAGGCCTCATTTAGCACAGTATATTCATCAGGCTTAAGCCATGTTTCAGTCAGGCCAATCACATCAACATTATGATCAGTGATTAGTTCATTGACTATAACTGCCTTGGAAGTGAGGGATCTAACATTAAGTAGCCCTATTTTGAGATGTGAGATATCACAATCTCTTTCAATAATGACAGGAATGGAGGAGGTCTTTATTCCAGTGAGATTGCTAAGGTGAACACTGCCATGTTTAGTTTTACCCAACATAGATTGATGCACAGACACGGTCTCAATGGGGATAGCTGAGCTGACTACACTGTCTGTGCTAGTGGCAGACTCCACTAAGCTGGCAGGGTGGCTAACAGCCTGCTGCCTGGCCTGCGCCCTTTCTCATTGAGGTGCTAGGGGAGTTAGAGCCCTGTCTATGTTCATAGATAAGATGAGAGCACCCCTCCAGCTAGGATGGAGTCCGTCACTCCTCAGCAGGCCAGGCTTGGTCTTGTTTGTGGGTGAGTCCCAGAAAGAGGACCAATTATCAACAAATTCTATATTTTGGGAGGGGCAGAAAACAGTTTTCAGCCAGCGATTGAGTTGTGAGACTCTGCTTTAGAGCTCATCACTCCCCCTAACTGGGAGGGGGGCCAGAGACAATTACTTGATGCCAACACATCTTTCTAGCTGATTTAAACTCTGAAGCTGTGTTGCGCTTGGTGACCTCTGACTGTTTCATTCTAACATTGTTGGTGCCGACTTGGATAACAATATCCCTATACTCTCTACACTTGCCAGCACCATCTTCAGATTAGCCATAACGTCGGTAGTCCTACCATCAGGTAAACAGTGTATGATCGCTGAATGTTACTAATACTACGAGTAATACTACAGGAAATGTAGTCGCCATTGACTAGGGTGTTCAATTTGTCAGAGCTAATGGTTGGAGGCTTCGTCGTCTCAGACCCCGTAATGGATGGAGGAGAGACCAGAGAAAACTCGGACTCTGACTCCGACTCGTTGCTTTGATACGGCAACATTTTCTCTACGCCCCATAGCAAAATGTGTCAATTGCATAAAGCATTTTTTTTATTTATCCCCACTGCCAATAGGGGGCTGCTAAAATATTTTGCTCGCTATGTGGTGGAGGGTATGTACATGGATACACAGACCCGTGAGAAACTGCAGCCCCTCATGATGAGGTCAGATTTTTTTGTGGTCCCAACCCCCATCAAAGTTGCCCTTCTCTGATCTAGGAGGAGGAGACAGTACAGGTGCATCAAAGCTGGGACCGAGAGACTGACAATCAGTTTCATCTCAAGGTCATCAGACTGTTAAACAGTCACCAACAGCCGGTCTCCGCGGAGTATTCTCTTAAGAACTTTAGTCACTCTTACTAGCCGGCTACCACCAGGTACTCTACCCTGTGCCTTAGAGACTGCTTTTCCCTACGTACATAGATTAAAGAATGGCCCTCTGATTTGACACGATTCGGAAAGGCACTCACCTGTCTATATAAGTGTCACGCCCTGACCTTAGAGATCCTTTTTATGTCTCTATTTTGGTTTGGTCAGGGTGTGAGTTGGGGTGGGCATTCTATGTTTTTGTGTTCTATGTTTTCTATTTGTGTGTGTTTGGCCGGGTGTGGTTCTCAATCAGAGGCAGCTGTCTATCGTTGTCTCTGATTGAGAACCATACTTAGGTAGCCTTTTCCCACCTGTGTCTTGTGGGTAGTTATTTTCTGTTTAGTGTTTCCTGCACCTTACAGGACTGTTTCGGTTTCGTTTATTCACGTTGTTGTTTTGTGTTTTAGTGCTCAGTGAAATAAAAATCATGAACACGTACCACGCTGTGCTTTGGTCCACACCTTCTTCATGCAATGACGACCGTTACAATAAGGTTCCACAGTTGACAATGTCAGGGCAAAAAAGCAAGCCATGAGGTCGAAGGAATTGTCCGCAGAGCTCCGAGACAGGATTGTGTCGAGGCACAGATCTGGGGAAGGGTACCAAAACATTTTTTGCAGCATTTAAGTTCCCAAGAACACAGTGGCCTTGATCATTCTTAAATGGAAGATGTTTGGAACCACCAAGGCTCTTCGTAGAGCTGGCCGCATGGCCAAATTGAGCAATCGGGGGAGAAAGGCCTTGGTCAGGGAGGCGACTAAGAACCCGATTGGAACTCTGACAGAGCTCCTCTGTGGAGATGTGAAAACCTTCCAGAAGGACAACCATCTCTGCAGCACTCCAACAATTAGGCCTTTATGGTAGAGTGCCCAGACGGAAGACTCTCCTCAGTAAAAAGGCAGAAGTTTGCCAAGTGGCACCTAAAGACTCTTAGACCATGAGAAACAAAATTCTTTGGTCTGATGAAACCGAGATTGAACACTTTGTCCTGAATGCCAAGCATCACGCCTGGAAGAAACCTGGCACCATCCCTACGGTGAAGCACGGTGGTGGCAGCATCACGCTGTGGGAATGTTTTCAATGGCAGCGATTGGGAGACTAGTCAGGATCGAGGAAAAGATGAAAATAATAAAATACAGAGAGATCCTTGATGAAAACCTGCTCAAAGAGTGCTCAGGACCTCAGACTGGGGCGAAGGTTCACCTTCCAACAGGACAACGACCGTAAGCAAACAGCCAAGCAGGGGTGGCTTTGGGACGTCTTGAATGTCCTTGAGTGGCCAAGCCAGAGCCCGGACTTGAACCTGATCAAACATCTCCGAAAACAGTTGTGCAGCGACGCACCCCATCCAACCTGACAGAGATTGAGAGGATATGCAGAGAAGAATGGGAGAAACTTCCCAAATACAGGTGTGCCAAGCTCATACCTAGAAGACTCAATGCTGTAATCGCTGCCAAAGGTGCTTCAACAAAGTACTGTGAGTAAAGGGTCTGAATGCTTATGTAAATGTGATATTTCAGTTTTTATTTGTAATAAACTTGCAAAAATGTCTAAAAACCTGTTTTGCTTCGTCATTATAGGGTATTGTGTGTAGATTGATGAGAGAAAAAAATAAATTAAATCAAATTTAGAATAAGTCTGTAACGTAGCAAAATGTTGAAAAAGTCAAGGGGTCTGAATACTTTATTTATTTGTTCCGGACTCTGACATTGCTCAATCTCATATTTCTTAATTTCTTTCTTTTTACTTTTGAATGATGTGCATAGTGTTTTGTATTGTTTTCTAGGTATTATTACTACACTGTTGGAGCTAGAAATACAAGCATTTCGCTACACCCACGATAACATCTGCAAATCTGTGTACGTGACCAATAAACTTCGATTTGAATTGCGCGGTTACCCCCACACACTGGTCGAAAACTGGTGAGGTCAGTAATCAGGGTCTGCCTCATTTAATGTGGGTGTGTGTGTGTGTGCCAGTCCTCCCACAGAGCAGAGCCATGACAAACACTGCTGTGTCAGAGAGAGCAGAAACATGCCAGCACTAACATCTCCTTCTCTCTACAGCAGTGCTATGTGGGAAATCTCATATGAATATGATCCCGCACACAGTCGGGATAAATAAGATCCAAAATGCGATCTCCAAAAAGTCATAAAAGTTTTGAAGTATTGAATTTAGTTTCACTATTATATTATTTTAGCTAATGGAAGACGATTAAACTCATGCATACACAAACACACACTGAACATTTAGACGGTATCTGTCCAAGAGTGACTTCACAGAAACCAGTTAAATCCCTCCACTGACCTTGCTTCCCCTTCCCCCACAAAAAAAAACACAAATAAAAAAGCTCTAGCCAAGGTTCTGGCGAGCGCCCTGCATTTTCTAGCCAGCCACTCACATCCTGAGAAGGAAAGGGAAAAATAAGGGCTGAAAAGCCAAGATTGAAAACAGATATAGAGCTTGGACCCTCAAAGAAAGGCAGCAGCCATTATTTTTTCTCGCTCTTTATCGGAATGGAATGATATTGACTTTCAAGGCAATAATAGACTTCCGCCAGTGGATAAGATATTTATTTTGTATTGATTTGTTTGTCCTTTTGTAGTAAGAACGGACATAGCAATTCTAGCCAGAATGCTGTCCTGTTCAAGGAGGAGGAACTGTTTACCCTAATGGCTTCAAGAGAATTGTTGTGTATTGTTTACTTCCCATACACCCACTCTCCTAAAGCATGCGCCAGACGGAAGGTTTCCACCCATATATCCCTGCAAATTGAAGGAGCTCACTCAACATCAAAATCAAGGACTTCTCTCCAACTCAGAAAGGATACGAGAAATCGTACTAGTCAACAGACACGACAGGGTGGTGGAAAATGTGGAGAGGAACTCTCCCAAGGTAAGTGACAACAACACCGTCCTTATCACCTTTCTTCTTCCCACCCTTATTCTAACACACAAAAAGGAGGGTTTCAAGGCTGCGTCTCTCTGTCTGCAACCAGCCCAGACCATTGTACAACTGCCAACCCACACTTTTGCATGTGAGACAGTACTGGTTTCTCTGCTCTCAGGAATTATAAAGCCCCCAACTTGGTGATGGGTGACAAAGCTATCCACATCCTGATGGGTCTCTCTTGTGGTATTGCCAGAGTGAACAACATAAACGGGTGTTCCGAATAGCTTGTCTCTCAGTGCAGCTGGTATGCGTATCCCCTGCTGTGCATCCCTTCCCATCAGGCAAGGCAGCTAAATGATAACAAGAGTATTCAAACCAAATAGTACTTCCAGACACGGAAGGCTACTCAAAGTACTTCAGTTCGACGGACATGGTGGTCAAACTTGTTCCCAAGATAGATGAAAAGAAAAGAGCATATAACATGGGCTGAGAGCCACGACGGCCCACAC
Organism: Oncorhynchus masou masou; assembly: GCF_036934945.1. NCBI lineage: Eukaryota > Metazoa > Chordata > Actinopteri > Salmoniformes > Salmonidae > Oncorhynchus > Oncorhynchus masou. The sequence continues at coordinate 48,846,077 of NC_088223.1, read as the reverse complement.
ACATCTATCTGTTGAAAGATTTACTGACCCTCTATGGATATCACTCATCTCCTTCAATGGGGGCTGTTCGTCATGTACACTTGTTTGGATTTCAGTTCAATGGCACAATGGTCAAAGAGCACATAGACATCGCGTGTTACCATGCTGTTGCATAATGTGCCATAAGCCACACAGCTCCTTATATATTGACTATTCCACTGCGGTTTCAGTAGCATCATTTACCAACATTTTATTATTCTGCACATTGGAGTCAACACTGCTGTGTGCTGCCGTGCTTCTTGCACACTTACCAAAGAACGAAGACACGAGAAAAGGCATGCGTGGAATGTTACCGTGGATACACAATTCACCCGAAAGCAACAACAACAAATAAGAAAGGAACCCACTACTGTAGCTGTGATAAGAACAGCTTGTTGAGATCACACGGTGCAAAAAGAAACCAAATTGCAATAGCAGATTGTGCAGTGTAGAGTTTCATGCCCATACGCCCTTCCATCTTTACTAGACACTTTACTTTCCATCACAGAATGTACTGACCTCAATGGGGTAAAAGTAATACCGCAAGACTTCCCTCAACTAAAAACAATGGCATAAAATACTCTTTTTAACCCAGAACTGGGTACCGCTCAATACCCTGTAACCTGATTACTCTATAACCACCACCTACCCCTCCCTTCAATCCAGACAATGCATGGAACATGTGTTAAATTGATTAAAGCCTTGTTTTGGTCACAGATGAACATTTGCTTAGTACTGAAAGCGACAAAAATGTCTATCGATATACTGCTGCAGGGTCGTTTATGTAACATCTAGACAGGCCAAACTCTCAAGGAGTACAGCTTATTTACGCGTATTTGAAACAGTGAAATTATGGCCTCTGTGTGATTTCAATTCCATTGCATTTTGCTATAGCGGCTACTCGAGCGCCTATTACCATTTAATAGGCCTGCGACGATCTAGGAGGAGCTTGTGTTTAATTTAGTACATATTTTTTAAATAAAAATATGCCATACCCAATGAGAGGGTCTGCTGCAGACTGTACGTGGGCTGAAAATGTACCAGTCATGGAGTCGTTGACGGTGCTAAATCGGATACAGGAGCGTAGGCAATATGAAACAGAGGTTCAGTTTGTTTTGCAGCCTTTCCGATTGGTGGGAAACACATGGCATGCAGTGCGGCTATGGTAGGGTGCCACAGATCAGCATCTGTGTTCGCAGGCTGGTTGCGTCTGGTGTGTCAGTCACTCGCCCCCCACACAAGGGAGACCAGTGTTCCTCATCACAGAGACACTGTGATGGCCAGGTTCTGCCTCCCTCACAATGATAAGAAAGCAGCTGGCTTCTTTAGCTCAGCTCAGAGGGCTTCGTAAACACCATGCTCCAGACTATAACTGATTGAACTGATGAGGTGATGCCCAGTTCAGTTCATTCAGTCTTATCCCGAATTTGCCTAGACCTCTAGATAAAGTATCTCTCACTTACTCAGTGGTACCTCCCTGGTGAGGAGGTAGTATAAGTGTGAAATGAGTTTGTGTGTGTTCATGTAAACAGCCTTTATTTGATCTGAGGACAGGTCACATAGAGACAGATTATTTTGTTTTATTAGACATTTTGACTCACGACCAGCCCCTGTTGGGCAGCGGCCAACTAGCATTATAGGACCTCGGCCAATGTTCATTTGCAAACCTTTGCCAGAGAGAGGTTTTGGTTTCTGGCAAATAATGTTTGTTTTAATTCCTCAAAGAGCACGAGTCCTGAGAGGATGCTTGATTAGAAAAGAGCTGTTTATCTCAACAAGGTATTTTGATCGCATTGGCTTTCTGGCTTTGTGTGGAAAATTCCCCCTATCTTTGGGGCTCTTTCGCAACATCTCCCTCTATGTGGCCTCCTCCCTTAACCACTCTTCCTCTACCTCTTTATATTTTTCCCTGAAAACACATTGCTTCTTTCAGATGGAATTTCCTTATACTTGGCCTGCGTGGTCTAGTCATTAAATCCATGCCATATTCCATTTGTTTCCAGAGGGAACACAAAATTGAAATGATCAGGTAGCTTGAGCAATTCTTTTTAATTCCATCTAAAATGCCTGGGGTCTGTTTATTGAGTTGTTCATTCCCCAGAGAAAAAGGCAGTGTGATTGATGAAAGGATATAGGGGGGGAGTCTGTTTTTAGCTCTAGTAAAAACCAGAAGGAGGGAAACAGGGAGAGAGAGAAAGAGAGGCTAACAGGGCAGCCACATCTCAGTGAGGTTCTGTCTGTCTGCACCTCTTGCCTGCGAGTTGCCACCAATGCCCCGTCTGTACTCTCACTTTCAGACATACTGTAGCTGGGAAGGACATTAACTTCACTTGCTGAGGATCACGATAGCTGCCTGAAGGGTCTTGTAGCAGAGAGGTATGCTTTTGATTCATGGTACCAGACAGACAGCAGAACAGTGTCCTGCTGCTTTTATGTTCTGCAGCCAGTGGTCTGAGACAACCAACAATGTTCGACTCCGAATAGCAATGGCCTTGACAACATAAGGTTACTATGACTGAATGGAAAAGATGAATCATACAAGATACCATGACTCAGATTGTACAAACAAAATTGCTCTCAATAGGTTAATACAAACCTTTTCTAAAAGTGCAGAGGAAGAAAGACCTGCTGGTTGGTGTAGTGAATTCCAGAAGCTGTATGTCATACATTTTGGGAAACCCCAGCCGCGACATCTCTATTTTGACTGTGAGCTCAGCCTGGCCTCAAAGAGTAGGAGAAACATAGTAAATGCAGTGCCGTGTATCCATACATGCCAAGGGAAGACGGACTTCCCCCAAATATTGACAAAGAAACAAAACAAAATATATAGTCTCTCTGTGTTTCCATAATCGTCCTTAAATTCGCAAGAGCCTGAATCTACCTCACCGGAGAAAGCATCCGAGCAAAACAGCGCCCCTCTGTCTCTGTAGGCCATGTATCTGGTCATAAAGAGTATGGCATTGTTGCCGCCAGTAGCATTTTTAAAATTTAACTCGGCAAGTCAGTTTAGAACAAATTCTTATTTACAATGACGGCCTACTTTGGCCAAACCCTGACAATGCTGGGATAATTGTGCGCCACAATATGGAACTCCCAATCACAGCTGGATGCAGCCTGGATTCGAGCCAGGTACTATAGTAGCACCTGATGCAGTGCCTTAGACTGCTGCGCCACTCGGGAGCCCAATGCAAGGAAAGCCAGCATGCATTTGGCCTGCCTTGAAAAAAAGTATAAAATAATAGCTAATCAGTGTTGAGCTAAACTCGTTGTTTGTTGTCCTCCGGTGGCTAGCTAGCTAGCTAAAATAGTCCCTTTCCTAAATTAGCCATGGATGAAGATAAGGATTTTGGACTTGTGTTTTTTCTTAATTCTCCGTACTGGCCAATGATTATAATGGCAACTCTGATCCAACCATTAATTCATACATTGTGTCCCTGGACTGGAAGTTCAAAATGTATCTAGATGTAGAAGGCTAATGTTAACTAGCTTACACCCACCAATCAGAACCATGGAAAGCCACATCATATTTAGCTTATGTTGACTGAACTAAATCGTTTTTGGTATCCTTTAGTTGTCACTGTATTAGACTAACTATTGGTGAATTTGTGATGTTGATGGTGCTGGAATAGTGGAGGCAGATTGTGTTTTCTTTGCGACTTGTGGTAACTCTCCGTGGTTCTAAATAAATAGTTATTTAGCAGTCTGAAAATGCCGGAAACATTAACTTGCATGACCATGCTGTGGGCCATGTAACCATTTGCAATATGCTTATGCTTTGTGGATTTCACCGGAAAGAGGTTGCTCTCTGGTTTTGTGAGGAAACAAAGGTGTGGTTGAATTTATTCTGCCACTGTATCTTCTTATTGTCTCGGTCTTAGGCCTATATATCACGGTCGCAAGGCAAATGAACTAACAGGTCACAGAGCAAACAACGTAATTCTCTGACTTTTCTGACTTGGCTTCCCCAGTGATTTTAGCCACGCACCGCTACTGAGTAAATGTAAATCTGTGACAGATGTGTTACATTTCGTATGATTATTTAAGCCAAAAATGAAAGAAGGGAGTTTGGGCGGGGGGTGGGTGGGTGGGGAGGGAGGATGGGTAGGCGTATACCCAAAGTTTGCGTGTTCGGATCACATCACGGACAACTTTAGCATTTTAGCTAATTAGTAAGTTTGCAACAACTACCTAAAACGCTTTAGCTACTTTGCAACTACTTAGCAGGTTAGCTAATGATTTCCTTAACGCTAACCTTAACTCCTGATCCAAACCTTATCCCTAACCACAATCCCTAACTTTAACCTTAACCCCTAGCCTAGCTAATTTGTAACATACACTCTTAGGGAAAAAAGGGTTCCAAAGGGATTCTGCGGATGTCCCCACAGGAGAAACTTTTTTGGTTCCAGGTAGAACTCTTCTGGGTTCCATGTATAATCCTCTGTGGAAAGGGTTCTACATGGAACCCAAAAGGGTTTTACCTAGAATCAAAATGTTTCTACCTGGAACCAAAAAGTGTTGTTCAAAAGGTTCTCCTATGGGGACAGCCGGAGAACCCTTTCTGGTTCTAGATACAATACAACTTTTTTTTCTAAGAGTGTATCATACAAAATGTAGGATGGACATCCCCAAATTAAAACATACCATATGAAACGTAACATATAATACTAAATGGAGGGAGACAGATTTACACTTACTGTGTTACATCTACCCCTGGTTGGTGAGCTTCCATTTCACAGACCTTACTTACTTGAGTTGACATGCTCTGTGCACTCCCAGTACACCCACTCATTCCTGTCCCAGTGTCCTCGCCATCTTTGTGCTCTCCACTCTTTGATTTGAGCCTAATTGTTTCCAGACACGGCAAGTCCTCCATGCTTACAATCCCTGTAAAAACATCACATACATAGTATTTAAAGGCCTCTCTCTACACAGTACTCCTTTACGTACTCCTTCACCATTCAATGTTTATTTTCCAGAGTGTTATCAATTCACACTGGCACTATGGAGTTGGGCTTGGCAAAGTCTCTGCCTTTGGTGGCCATCTTTACAGGTAAGAAAAAGCTAAATGGGTTTTTACACTGTAGTTGGATCGTGAATTGGTCAGGATTGTACATTTGTAACATGTTCACATTGTTCATCTCATTATGTTTGAACCCCAGGAAGAGTAGCCACTGCCTCGGCAGCAGCTAATTGGGGATCCTAATAAATACTAAATACATTTCCCAGTGCTGCTGCAGTTTTGTCCAGAGGGCTTCAGTCTGGAGCTCAGCCCCAGTGAGAAGGAGGTCATACTGAGCACCAACTCCTCCTTCACGGTGGTCTGTTCTGGTTGGAGCAAGGTGACCTGGAAGTCTCCGCACGACCCCAGCCTGGAGGGAGTGGCTGTGGAGGACAGGGGAACCACCAGTGTGCTGGTCCTCCACAACGTCACCTGGAGGCACTCTGGGAACTATATCTGTGAAGAGCCCTCTACAGAGGAGGCCAAGGACATATCGGTGTTTGTACCAGGTGAGACCAAACACCCTCTATAAACCTTCTATTTTCTTTGTCATGCATTTTTCCTTTATTTTATTGGACAGGACAAAGGTAGAGAGGAAATATAGAAGAGCGAGTGTGCTGAAATAGCAGTGGGCCGGATTCGACCCATGCTGCAGCGATATATGTGATCTGGAGGCAGTGGCTTAGACCACTAGACCATCCTAGACCACTGAACCTTCTATTTTAGGAGGACTATGGAGGAACAAACTGTTACAATTCAAAGCTAATACAAAATAGTGCTGGTTTCACAATTGACACCACCCCCTACCGTTTGGACACAATGTCCCCGTGTCTCCAAAGGCTATTTTAGAAATGTCATTGTTTTTACTTCCCTTTTTACTTCCCCAGACCCTGAGGAATGGTTTCTTCCCCTGCAGCAAGCAGTGGTGATGAAGGAGGGAGAGGAAGGTACCATTCCCTGCGTGGTGACTGACCCTGGCATTAACGTGACCCTGTACGAGAGGGCCAGCAAGGCCCGTGTGGAGGGAACATACCACCCCAGTAAAGGGTTCACCGCCATTCTGAAAGACAGCTCCTACATCTGCCGAGGTGCCATGAACGGAGAGGAGAAGGCGTCCCAGGTGTATTATGTCTACAGTATTGTGGGTAAGGCTCTGTGTCAACCCTCAAAGTGAAACTTCAACCAAAATAAAAATTAAAAGTGTCTCAACGCACAATCTTAAAATATTATTTCAAAAGTTGTAAAATGCTTATTGAAGACCAGGCTGCAGGAAGGTCGGACCTGTTATAATGTCCTCTTCCAATTGACTCTTTCCAGTCCCCAAATCCATGAATGCCTTCATGACACTCTCAAAGACGGTGCTGAAACAAGGCGAGGCCTTAATGGTTAATTGTACTGTAGAAGAAGCAGAGATGGTTTACTTCGAATGGGATTTTCCTCGTAAAGAGGTGAGTGGACAATATGTGACCTATATGTCGTGACGTTGTATTAGTTAATGTGACGACTGTTGCTCATCGAATGATTACAAGTTTCTAATTATGTGATTAATTGAATCAAGCAATTATTAACTCATAAATCTGGGGCACCATAGGAAAACTCGTCGAATGATTACAAGTTTCTAATTATGTGATTAACTGAATCAAGCAATTATTAACTCATAAATCTGGGGCACCATAGGAAAACTCGTTTTTATTGCGTTTCTATTTCCCAAATTAACTCAAAGAATATCAAAATATCGATTTTACAACAGCCGCTAATTAACCAGTTGCCTCTATCAGTCTCATAATCTGAACGTTGTACAGCCCTTGAATCTGCACGGACCCGGGTCCCGCTAATGAATTCGCACCACACCAATCTTAGTTGAATATTTATTTACTAAAAAGCTAAAATGATGATAAAAGATACACATAGACAAAACACATTATAGGCTATTGATTTGAACTTAGTATAACAGGCCAACACACTATGGTGCGTGTTACCCACAATGGGGATTTCAAAAGAGAGAGAAAAAGAAAAAAGACGTACACAAGAAGAACACATTTGGTGAATTTGTCAGCTATGCTATTCTAATCCTAGCCTTGCCTCAAACTGCCGCTCTCCAGGGATTCTCTGCCAGGACCATTCCACTTCTCCTGCACGTCCTCCCGGTGTCACTGTCCTTTTTGGCTTAGGAGTCTGTTCCCCCACCCCTTTCTCTGGAAGGAGGACAGACAGCTCTGTAGCTCAGAGCTCACAGCATAGGAATGAAACCCTTTAGATACCACGATTCGATGGGAGATGGAGGCTAGGTGGATCGACTTGAATTCACCCGCTTAGACACAGCTACTCATCCGTAGCTTGGGTAGAAAAGGATTGCATTGCGTTCTGGGTTGGTTGACTTTTTCAGACCCTGCTGCAGCTGGGGTCATGTAGTCCTGTTGAAAATTCTATACTCACAAGTTTTATACCCTTGGGTCAGGAGTGGGCGTAGCCGCCTTTAGAGCAATTCTCTGGGCGTACCAAGTTAATGAGGCAAGGGCTAGATTTTTCTCAAATACCATTTTGGACAACTAACTTAACATTTCATCTTCCCCAAAACATTTTCTTTTATTTGGATATTTTCCATACAACGTACAATGTATAAACATCAAACATATACTAGGAAAACCCTTCATGTTACAATGTTTTCGTAATAACGTCATCTATTAACCTTTAATAACAGAACAAAAATGACATACATTTTCATAGTCCATCTATCGTTATGACCACCATTGTGGCTGACGGAAACCATTGTTCCAAAGTCCCTTTATTTCATGTTTACTGTTCTGAGGCTGGTTCGCCATAGTAACAGGACAAAGGAATTTGTCTGTGGCCTGAGATTTACCAGGGGCGTGAGAGGCCATAAAACTCCCCACGTCTTCAGACCCACAGATCTCTCCTTCCCTGTTGGGGTTGAGAGATAATCTGTAGGGTTGTGGTCTCCTGTAACCTGACCTGATCAAGACAGTCATGACATATATTACCAAGCATAATCATCTCTTTTGTTGATAATTAGGTTGTTGCTATGCTGTTCTTACCTCTGTTATCATTTGTTTCCATCTGAAGACAATTGAGCCACTGACAGACTTTCTATCGGAGATTAGAATCCGCTCCTTCTTGAACATCTCCAGTGTTACTCTGAAGGACTCTGGCCAGTACATCTGCCGAGTGCAGGACCCTTTTTCCGGAAAGTCAGCCGTGGATAATCTCACTGTCACTGTTCTGGGTGAGCAAACACCCTCAAAGCTTTTCCAAACTCACAACAACATAAGCGGAGTAACTTTTCATTAAATCGAATGAAAAGGTGGAAATACTATGCACAATGTAATGGGACCTCAATGGGCTTTGTGTGTGTCTGCTTTGGAAAGTATCTAACTGATTGATGTTCTTGCCATAAGGTAGTGATCTTCTATTCAAATGTCATTTTACAGAACGGGGCTTTGTGGATTTGGAACCCTCCATCAACACCAATGTTTCAGCGCTGCAGTATCAGAGCGTTGCACTCACAGTGCAGATCGAAGCGTTTCCCAAACCTCAGGTGCTCTGGACCAGAGACAACACCACCCTTACTGGGGAAACTGTATCCATTGACACCAGAGAGGTGCATGAGACCAGGTACCCATCATATATGATCTTGAACAGCCCAACAAAGAAATCTATTATTATGGTGACAATGAAATTGAGAATCAGTACATAAGCCCCATGATATTGATTGTGTTCTGTTTGACCTTTGACCTTAAGTTACCTCAGTACTCTGACCTTGGTAAGGGTCCGGATGGAACAGAGGGGGCCCTACACTGTCCATGTGGCCAATGAAGACGACGTCAAGGAGATAACCTTTGATCTTCAAGTCAAGTGTAAGATACACGCCTGAATCATTATCAACTCTGGACAGACATATCTATATTAGATGTGATCACTATTCAGCCATTTTTCTTTATTGAGTTATCATGTTTGAATTTAAAGGATGTTGAACAGTTTCTTCTATTGATTAAACAATCAACTACACTGAACAAAAATGTAAACACAACATGCAACAATTTCCAAGATTTCATTGAGTTAAAGTTCATATAATTCAAATAAATGAACTACGCCCTAATATATGGTTTCACATGATTGGGAATACAGATGTGCATCTGTTGGTCACAGATACCTTAAAAGAAAATGCATGGACATGGATCAGAAAACCAGTCAGTATCTGGTGTGACAACCACTTGCCTCATGCAGCGAGACACATCTCCTTCACATAGAGTCCCACTACTCTTCAATGGCTGTGCGAAGTTGCTGGATATTGGTTGAGAACTGGAACACGCTGTCGTACACATTGATTCAAAGCATCCCAAACATGCTCAACGGCTGGCATGTCTGGTGAGTATGCAGGCCATGGAAGAACTGGGATATTTTCAGCTTCCAGGAATTATGTACAGATCCTTGCAACATGGGACTGTGCATTATCATGCTGAAACATGAGGTGATGGCGGCAGGTGAATGGCACGGCAATGGGCCTCAGGATCTCGTCACGGTATCTCTGTGCATTCAAATTGCCATCGATCAAATGCAATTGTCCGTAGCTTATGCCTGCCCATACCATAACTCCATCGCCACTATCGGACACTCTGCTCACAGCGTTGACATCATTAAACCGCTCGCCTACACAACGTGTAAAAGAGCACACTTCTCCAGCGTACAAGTGGCCATCGGAGGTGAGCATTTGCCCACTGAAGTCAGTTACGAACTGCAGTCAGGTCAAGATCCCGGTGAGGACGGCGAGCACGCAGATGAGCTTCCTTGAGACGGTTTCTGACAGTTTGTCCAAAAATTATTTGGATGTGCAAACCCACAGTTTCATCAGCTGTCCGGGTGGCTGGTCTCAGATGATCCTGCAGGTGAAGAAGCCAGATGTTGAGGTCCTGGGCTGGCGTGGTTACACGTGGTCTGGGACTGTGAGGCCACATTCTCTAAAATGATGTTGGAGGAGGCTTACAGAAGAGACATTAACATTCAGTTCTCTGGCAACAGCTCTGGTGGACATTCCTGCAGTCAGCATGCCAATTGCACGCAATCTCAAAAGTTGACACATCTGTGGTATTGTGTTGTGTTGTGTGACAAAACTGCACATTTTAGAGTGGCCCTTTTTATTGTCCCCAGCACAATGTTCTTGATATGCCACACCTGTCAGGTGGATGAATAATCTTGGCAAAGGAAAAATGCTCTCTAACAGGGATGTAAACAAATTTGTGCAAAGAAATTGAGAGAAATAAGCTTTTGGTGCGTATGGAACATTTCAGGGATCTTTTATTTCAGCTCATGAAACATGAGGCCAACACTTTACATGTTGCGTTTATATTTTTGCTCAGTCTATCTATCTTTCACTACCTTTCACTGTCTCATTGGATATTTCCACTCCCTGCAGCTTCCCCGAAGATAATAGATTTGTCTGACCAGCACATAGACCAGGGCCACGGAGTGCTCTGTGTCACAGAGGGGGTCCCCACACCCACCGTCCACTGGTACAGCTGTGAAAGCATTGGAAAGTAAGGGAACAGACCCATGGAAATACTGAACAACACAATGAAGCATATTCAGGTTTTTCAGTTGTGTTTTGACTTTTAACTCTCAATCTATAGAGGGCAGTGTTACAAAGGGGTCACACGTTGTAATTAAACAATTGAGTGATATTTGTTAGACCTGTTGCTTATTTTGGATTTTTTTTCTCTCCCAGTCACCCCATATCTCGCTCAGACAGAAAGTCTCACGACTTGAACAAGTATATTTTCTATCACCATTCGAAAACTAATTATGACATCTTCACCCAGATGCAGTAATAAGACCACAGCATGGAAGTCTCTGTCGGCTGACCAAGAGAACGTCAGCATCCAGATGAACGTCAGCTACATCGAGGCCTCAGGGGTCAACCAAGTCCGCAGCCTTTTGACCTTCCAGACCATGGGGGGTATTACATCAGTACGCTGTGAAGCCCGCAGCGAGAGAGGGCGCAGGGCCTGGGACATCAAACTGGTCTCGAACTGTAAGCATTCATGCAAATAAGCGATACGTATTTACATATATGCAAATAAGCTATAAGTAGTTACAGTAACTCTCATTTAAAACATTTAATTTAAAATGGAAACAATTTGATTACTTTTGATTTACTATTTCAAATGACAATACCTTAAAAGGTCAAAAGCCTCAATACACTTTACAGACATATTTATAAAAATAAAGTCATAGAAATGTATTAGTCTTTGGCTAAGTCTTTGACTTTTACTAACAGAGTATGAATACGGAACGCTGAGGTTCTCCTCTTGTATGAGCTCCTTCTCTGTGTGTGCATCTGCAGCTCTGTTCTCCCAGGTGGCTGTCTTGGCTGCAGTGTTAGCCCTGGTGGTCATTGCCGTCATCTTCCTCATCATCCTCATCGCCCTTTGGAGAAAGGTGAGCCCCCAAACAGAAACCCATCTCCTTCCCAACACATTTGTCTTGATAGTGATGCTACTGTTGAACGATGAGACTGTAAAATTAGCGAAGACTACAATAATTGACTGGAGCCTGGCCAGTAGGTCTTGAAATCATGTTTAACTGCCTTAAGTCACAGCCTTGCATGGCATAACAAACTTTCTGTTGATTCTATGTATTTATGTATTTTTGTGGAAGTAGCAGCACTCTTTCATTGTCCAAGACAAATTTCCCCTCGGGGACAATGAAGTATAATTATGTTTATAAACTGGGTGGTTCGAGCCCTGAATGCTGATTGGTTGACAGCCATGGTATATCTGACCGTTTCCCACGGGTATGATAAAACATGTATTTTTTACTGCTCTAATTACGTTGGTAACCAGTTTATAATAGCAATAACGCACCTCAAGGGTTTGTGCTATATGGCCAATTTTTCACGACTAAGGGCTGTGTCCAGGCACTCCGCGGTGCGTCGTACATAAGAACAGCCCTTAGCTGTGGTATATTGGCCATATACCACACCCCCTCGTGACTTACTACTTAAATATATTTTTTATTTATTTCACCTTTATTTAACCAGGTAGGCAAGTTGAGAACAAGTTCTCATGTACAATTGCGACCTGGCCAAGATAAAGCAAAGCAGTTCGACACATACAACGACACAGAGTTACACATGGAGTAAAACAAACATACAGTCAATAATACAGTATAAACAAGTCTATATACGATGTGAGCAAATGAGGTGAGATAAGGGAGGTAAAGGCAAAAAAAGGCCATGGTGGCAAAGTAAATACAATATAGCAAGTAAAACACTGGAATGGTAGATTTGCAATGGAAGAATGTGCAAAGTAGAAATAAAAATAATGGGGTGCAAAGGAGCAAAATAAATAAATTAAATACAGTAGGGAAAGAGGTAGTTGTTTGGGCTAAAATATAGGTGGGCTATGTACAGGTGCAGTAATCTGTGAGCTGCTCTGACAGTTGGTGCTTAAAGCTAGTGAGGGAGATAAGTGTTTCCAGTTTCAGTGCTTTTTGTAGTTCGTTCCAGTCATTGGCAGCAGAGAACTGGAAGGAGAGGCGGCCAAAGAAAAAATTGGTTTTGGGGGTGACTAGAGAGATATACCTGCTGGAGCGTGTGCTACAGGTGGGAGATGCTATGGTGACCAGCGAGCTGAGATAAGGGGGGACTTTACCTAGCAGGGTCTTGTAGATGACATGGAGCCAGTGGGTTAGGCGACGAGTATGAAGCGAGGGCCAGCCAACGAGAGCGTACAGGTCGCAATGGTGGGTAATATATGGGGCTTTGGTGACAAAACGGATTGCACTGTGATAGACTGCATCCAATTTGTTGAGTAGGGTATTGGAGGCTATTTTGTAAATGACGTCGCCAAAGTCGAGGATTGGTAGGATGGTCAGTTTTACAAGGGTATGTTTGGCAGCATGAGTGAAGGATGCTTTGTTGCGAAATAGGACGCCAATTCTAGATTTAACTTTGGATTGGAGATATTTGATATGGGTCTGGAAGGAGAGTTTACAGTCTAACCAGACACCTAAGTATTTGTAGTTGTCCACGTATTCTAAATCAGAGCCGTCCAGAGTAGTGATGTTGGACAGGCGGGTAGGAGCGGGTAGTGATCGGTTGAAGAGCATGCATTTAGTTTTACTTGTATTTAAGAGCAATTGGAGTTGTATGGCATTGAAGCTTGCCTGGAGGGTTGTTAACACAGTGTCCAAAGAAGGGCCAGAAGTATACAGAATGGTGTCGTCTGCGTAGAGGTGGATCAGAGACTCACCAGCAGCAAGAGCGACCTCATTGATGTATACAGAGAAGAGAGTCGGTCCAAGAATTGAACCCTGTGGCACCCCCATAGAGACTGCCAGAGGTCCGGACAGCAGACCCTCCGATTTGACACACTGAACTCTATCAGAGAAGTAGTTGGTGAACCAGGCAAGGCAAATCATTTGAGAAACCAAGGCTGTCGAGTCTGCCGATGAAGATGTGGTGATTGACAGAGTCGAAAGCCTTGGCCAGATCAATGAACACGGCTGCACAGTAATGTTTCTTATCGATGGCGGTTAAGATATCGTTTAGGACCTTGAGTGTGGCTGAGGTGCACCCATGACCAGCTCTGAAACCAGATTGCATAGCAGAGAAGGTATGGTGAGATTCGAAATGGTCGGTAATCTGTTTATTGACTTGGTTTTCGAGGACCTTAGAAAGGCATGGTAGGATAGATATAGGTCTGTAGCAGTTTGGGTCTAGAGTGTTCCCCCCTTTGAAGAGGCCGATGACCGCAGCTGCTTTCCAATCTTTGGGGATCTCAGACAACACGAAAGAGAGGTTGAACAGGCTAGTAATAGGGGTGGCAACAATTTCGGCAGATAATTTTAGAAAGAAAGGGTCCAGATTGTCTAGCCCGGCTGATTTGTAGGGGTCCAGATTTTGCAGCTCTTTCAGAACATCAGCTGAACGGATTTGGGAGAAGGAGAAATGGGGAAAGCTTGGGCGAGTTGCTGTGGGGGGTGCAGTGCTGTTGACCGGGGTAGGAGTAGCCAGGTGGAAAGCATGGCCAGCCATAGAAAAATGCTTATTGAAATTCTCAATTATGGTGGATTTATCAGTGGTGACAGTGTTTCCTATCTTCAGTGCAGTGGGCAGCTGGGAGGAGGTGTTCTTATTCTCCAAGGACTTTACAGTGTCCCAGAACGTTTTTGAGTTAGTGTTGCAGGAAGCAAATTTATGCTTGAAAAAGCAAGCCTTGGCTTTTCTAACTGCCTGTGTATAATGGTTTCTAGCTTCCCTGAACAGCTGCATATCACGGGGGCTGTTCGATGCTAATGCAGAACGCCATAGGATGTTTTTGTGTTGGTTAAGGGCAGTCAGGTCTGGGGAGAACCAAGGGCTATATCTGTTCCTGGGTCTAAATTTCTTGAATGGGGCATGTTTATTTAAGATGGTTAGGAAGGCATTTAAAAAAAAAATATCCAGGCATCCTCTACTGACGGGATGAGATCAATATCCTTCCAGGATACCCCGGCCAGGTCGATTAGAAAGGCCTGCTCGCTGAAGTGTTTCAGGGAGCGTTTTACAGTGATGAGTGGGGGTTGTGTGACCGCTGACCCATTACGGATGCAGGCAATGAGGCAGTGATCGCTGAGATCTTGGTTCGAGACAGCAGAGGTGTATTTAGAGGGCAAGTTGGTTAGGATGATATCTATGAAGGTACCCGTGTTTAAGGCTTTGGGGAGGTACCTGGTAGGTTCATTGATAATTTGTGTGAGATTGAGGGCATCAAGTTTAGATTGTAGGATGGCTGGGGTGTTAAGCATGTTCCAGTTTAGGTCGCCTAGCAGCACGAGCTCTGAAGATAAATGGGGGGCAATCAGTTCACATATGGTGTCCAGAGCACAACTGGGGCAGAGGGTGGTCTATAGCAGACTGCAACGGTGAGAGACTTGTTTTTAGAGAGGTGGATTTTTAAAAGTAGAAGTTCAAATTGTTTGGGTACAGACCTGGATAGTAGGACAGAACTCTGCAGGCTATCTTTGCCGTAGATTGCAACACCGCCCCCTTTAGCAGTTCTATCTTGTCTGAAAAGGTTGTAGTTTGGAATTAAAATTGCAGAATTTTTGGTAGTCTTCCTAAGCCAGGATTCAGACACAGCTAGAACATCCGGGTTGGCAGAGTGTGCTAAAGCAGTGAATAGAACAAACTTAGGGAGGAGGCTTCTAATGTTAACATGCATGAAACCAAGGCTATTACGGTTACAGAAGTCGTCAAAAGAGAGCGCCTGTGGAATAGGAGTGGAGCAAGGCACTGTAGGGCCTGGATTCACCTCTACATCGCCAGAGGAACAGAGGAGGAGTAGAATAAGGGTGCGGCTGAAAGCAATAAGAATTGGTCGTCTAGAACGTCTGGAACAGAGAGTAAAAGAAGGTTTCTGGGGGCGATAAAATAGCATCAAGGTATAATGTACAGACAAAGGTATGGTAGGATGTGAATACAGTGGAGGTAAACCTAGATATTGAGTGATGAAGAGAGAGATATTGTCTCTAGAAACATCATTGAAACCAGGAGATGTCATTGCATGTGTGGGTGGTGGAACTAATAGGTTGGATAAGGTATGGTGAGCAGGACTAGAGGCTCTACAGTGAAATAAGCCAATAAACACTAACATATGATATATAAAACTCTGACAGCCTTTTGTACCTGCCTTTAGAAGCCCCGGTATGAGATCCGTTGGAAGGTGATCGAGTCAGTGAGCTCAGATGGCCATAAGTACACCTACATGGACCCCATGCACCTGCCATATGACTGTGTATGGGAGGTTCCCCGGGATAGCCTGGTCCTGGGTGAGCGACTACTAAATTACAGGGAATGTTTTAGTATAATTGTGTGAATACTGCAGCCTATTAATGAATCATAATGTATTGATATATTTGACATTAGCTAAGCTAACAGTACACCTCATTTTCTGTCATACCAGGTCACACTCTGGGTTCTGGAGCATTTGGGAGGGTCGTGGAGGCTACAGCCTATGGCCTTGGTCACTCTCAGTCCACCACCAAAGTGGCTGTGAAGATGCTCAAGTGTGAGTGCTTTATGCTTTACTATTACCAACAACTTGACATTTCCTCTATTTTACACACTGACCTCGTTACTCGTTACTCACTCTACCATGGGAAAATATTGCAATGCTGCATGTTCTGCTATTGTTTTGACTGACAGCCACAGCAAGGACAAGTGAGACTCAGGCTCTGATATCTGAGCTGAAGATAATGAGTCACCTTGGGCCCCATCTAAACATTGTCAACCTACTGGGGGCTTGTACGAAACGAGGTGGGAACTGGAAAGCATGCCACTGCTTATAGACTTAACATGTTCTAATATGTTAGTCAAAGTATGTGTTAACAACTACCCGCTTTCCTCTGTCCTGAAGGTCCCATTTACCTCATAACTGAGTACTGTTGCTATGGTGACCTGGTTGACTACCTTCACCGCAACAAGCATACCTTCCTACAGTACTACGCAGACAAAAACCGCAGGGATGCTGATATGTGCAGGAACAGCACAGAGAGTACAGTCCAAATCCAAGGAAAAAGGCAAGACTGACGCCTTCCCGAAGTACACACTACTAATTTTACATTGCAAAATCACCCATCAACATTCAACGTTAAGTTGCATTGGAAAATGGATTCAGAGGCCAATGTTTTCTGTCAAAGATGATAGTACATCTTTGACTTAAAAAGATGTACTATCACTTATTGTAACATATTATGCCCTTGGTTTTTGACAGTGAGTGCGATGGGGGTTACATGGACATGACCAAGGAAGATTCTTTAAATTATGTCCCAATGCAAGAGCTCAGTGACAACATCAAGTATGCAGACATCGAGCCTTCAGTCAATGAGACACCCTACCATCAGGACAACAACTACCAAGGACAAGGTACATTTTTGTACACATTATCCACTGGGCACACACTGGTTGAATCAACATTGTTTTCACGTCGTTTCAACTAAATGACGTTGAAGCAATGTGGAATAGTTGTTGAATTGACGCCTGTGCCCAGTGGGTACTTTCGTTTTCAGGGGTTGGAACCAATTCAGGGACCAGAACCGAAAACCTGAAAAATAACTTTACAACAAAAAAAATAACTACAAGGAACAGAATCAGAACCGGGAACGAAAGTGATCTATACTTTCCTGGAACAGGAACCGGTTAATAACGTTGTTTAATGTTCTGGCCATTTCTTCCAGTCCCATAAAAAACGCAATGAAGTGCCTATTCAAAGCCCTCCCTCTGTCAATCAGAAACTTCTTCCAGTGTCTGCCTACCAGCTGACAATCTTTGCCAGTATGTGTTCATTTAGGCTACCTACCCATCCCCCTCCAAGCATTGTCTAGTAGCCTACTGACTTAAGTATGATTCAGAAGTTAGGGAGAGAGATTTTTTATTAGAGGAGAATGGATTCACTTTTTCAATGCTAGTTAGGGATTCTATAGTTATCACATTTCACATTGGATGTATTAACTACAAAAAGCTAAGAAGTGCTTTTAATTCAGGTGCCGCTCTTCACACACAAGCTTGTTAGCTAGCTAGCTCTGGGCCAACATTAAACCAACTCTGAAGTTCAAAGACATTCAAAGTTCCTCTATAAAAGCCGATCCTCCAGGTATGATTCTGTGGGCCTAATTCAGATAATGCATGTCATCACAAGATGCCCAGCACTTCAAGCCAAGCCTCCTCCTCCTTCACCCTCTCTTGCACTCTCCACACCAGTAAAGTTTCAGTTGCATCTCGTGCCCTACACTTGTCTTTCTATCACAGCATGTAAACAACTCACCGAGCTATAGTTTTCCTGTTCCATAGCAAGCTGCTCTATCCGCAGTGCATGATTGGTGAATTAATTTAATGTCGAGCTAATTGTTTAAAAAGTATGATTTCAGAGGTTTAAAAATTAACAGAAAAGAACCATATAAACCGGTACTTTTTGGGAGGTTTGAACTGGTTCAGAACTTTATTTTGCTGATTGGAGCAGTGGAACAGAATAAAATAAATCATGGTTCTGTTCAAAATGAACCGATTGGAAATTTATTTTTGTTCCAACCCCTGCTTTCTACAAAGAAATGTATGTTTTATGGCACCTTATTCCCAATATAGTGCACACATTTTGACCAGAGTTCTATGTGCCCTGGTCAAAAGTTGTGCACTATATAGGGAATAGGGTGCCATTTCAGACACAGGCACACACGTTTTATTATCAATGTAAATACTGAAGGCATAAAACACTTCATAAAACCAGCATTTTATTTGATGAAAACTTGGTTGTTCATCATGTATTATGGTAAGCAGCAGCAAACAATGGTCATCCTCATACTACTTTAGTCTGTTGAAGACATTTCAACATCCCTGTCAGGCAGATGGTGAGCAGACAAACAGACCCCTGATGTTGAAATACTCCCGGAAAGACCAAAATAGGGAAGCCTTTCTCTCCACTTAGAGTTTTGACAACCAAGCATCTTTCAGAAAAATATATACATATGTTTCAATCTCTTGTGTAACCAGACAATGCCTTTTAACACTGTTCTTTTGATAAACACCATCAGTTGATCAATTTGTTTGCGCGGTCTGGCTCAAAGTTTATGACAATTTGATGTTCTCTTTTCATGTTGCTCAGGCCAAGAGAGAGCAGACGTCGCGTTGTCTATCAGTGACTCCCCAATTCTGAGCTACACAGATCTGGTGGGCTTTAGCTACCAAGTGGCTAAGGGCATGGACTTCCTGGCATCCAAGAATGTATGACAATGGAGTAGCTTCATAATACATCCTTATTCATATCATGACATTTCTTGCCATGTCACATCAAACGTTCCTTAATTCTTGGGACACGTGTAACTTACCTTACTGAACCCACATGAACTTCAATAATAGTCCATACTGTTGGCCCTGTCCTCACAGTGTGTTCATCGTGACCTGGCTGCCAGAAATGTTCTCATCTGCGAGGGAAAGCTGGTGAAGATCTGTGATTTTGGCCTGGCCCGTGATGTCATGAACGACTCCAACTACATAGCCAAAGGCAAAGTGAGTTCATTTGTTTTGTTGTTTTTTTTGTCGTTGTGTATTTGTTTACAGGCCATTGGAAGATGTACAGTAAGCAAAGGAGGGGAAGAAACAACCAAACAGCCATTCTGTTTGGAGATGAAAGTGATTGAAACTGAAAGACAATTTTTTTATAAGGAACTTCCAGAGATGTGGGTTAATATGACCTACTTATGCAAACTATCTGACCGACATCACTGTAATGTTTAAAATGGTTTTAGTTATTTTTTTCCCCTAACAGACTGCTGTATTGCTGGTTAATTCTGCACATTCTGAGAGTAAAATATGTTTTAGGTTAAAAAGATGGCGCAGGCGCCATTTTCAGGGTTTTTAAATGCTAAAACTTCCTAGTAGGGTGAAGTTGTTTTTGCCAGAAATGCGGTTGAGTTATTGGATATCTGGGCTGCAGACTCTTTCCACTGGGGTTTTCTTGGCTTTAGTTTTTTTTTGGTCTTAGATCAGAAGAGGATGTGAAACAGCTTTCCAAAAGTCATTATGCCATAGATGGTACAGGACTTCGGTCAGAATACCAGAACAATGTCAATTTTCTTCACTGTACCAAAAGCAGAAGGCCATTTTCCATAATTACATCTGTAACTCTGTATCGCAACTGTCATTACCTAAAATGGATTACCCACAGTATGTCTCTGATATCATAGACATTCCTGCCACTGAAGTGGATGGCTCCAGAGAGTATCTTCCAGAACCTCTACACAACCTTGAGCGATGTTTGGTCTTTTGGCATTCTGCTTTCAGAGATCTTTACTCTAGGTAAATACAAAAATCTCTGCATAGAACAGATGTGTTTTGATTCTTTACTTATTGCAACTAGAGATAATATCTATGAATGTATGTCTTGATATTAGTTACAGTGCATTCGGAAACTAATGAGACCCCTTGAATTTTTCCACATTTTGTTATGTCACAGCCTTATTGTAAAATAAATAAAATATTTTTTCATCTACACAAAATACTCCATAATGACGAAGCAAAAACAGGTTTTTACATTTTTTTGCAAATTTATCACAAATAAAAACTGAAATATCACATTTACATAATATTCAGACTCTTTACTCAGTTTGTTGAAGCACCTTTGGCAGCGATTACAGCCTCAAGTCTTCTTGGATATGATGCTATAAGCTTGGCACATCTGTATTTGGGGAGTTTCTCCTAATCTTCTCTGCAGATCCTCTCAAACTCTGTCAGGCTGGATGGGGAGCATCGCTGCAATAGCTATTCTCAGGTCTCTCCAGAGATGTTCGATCGGGTTCAAGTCCGGGCTCTGGCTGGGCCACACACGGATATTCAGAGATTTGTCCCAAAGCCACTCCTGTGTTGTCTTGGCTGTATGCTTAGGGTCGTTGGAAGGTAAAACTTCTCCACAACTTGAGGTACTGAGCACTCCGGAGCAGATTTCCAACAAGGATCTCTCTGTACTTTGCTCCATTCATCTTTCCCTTGATCCTGACTAGTCTCCCAGTCCCTGCCGCTGAAAAACATCCCCACAGCCACCACCATGCGTCGCCTTAGGGATGGTGACAGGTTTCCTCCAGACATGACACTTGGCATTCAGGCCAAACAGTTCAATCTTGGTTTCATCAGACCAGAGAATCTTGTTTCTCATGGTCTGACAGTCCTTTAGGTGCCTTTTGGCGAACTCCAAGCAGGCTGTCATGTTCCTTTTACTGTGGAGTGGCTTCCGCCTGGCCACTCTACCATAAAGGCCTGATTGGTGGAGTGCTGCAGAGATGGTTGTCCTTCTGGAAGGTTCTCCCATCTCCATAGAGGAATTCTGGAGCTCTGTCAGAGTGACCATCGGGTTCTTGGTCACCTCTCTGACCAAAGCCCTTCTCCCCCGATTGCTCAGTTTGGCCGGGCAGCCAGCTCTAGGAAGAGTCTTGGTGGTTTCAAAGAATGATGGTGGCCACTGTGTTCTTGGGGACCTTCAATGCTGCAGGAATGTTTTGGTACCCTTCACCAGATACAATTCTGTCTCAGAGCTCTACGGACCATACCTTTGACCTCATGGCTTGGTTTTTGCTCTGACATGCACTGTCAACTGTGGGACATTATATAAACAGGTGTGTGTCTTTCCGAATCATGTCCAATCAATTGAGTTTTAATCAAGTTGGAGAAACATCTCAAGGATGATCAATGGAAACAGGATGCATCTGAGCTCAATTTCGAGTCTCATAGCAAAGGTTCTGGATACTTATGTAAATAAGGTATTTCTGTTTTTTTTTATTTCTAAAACCCTGTTTTCACTTTGTCATTATGGAGAATTGTGTGTAGATTGATGAGGGGGAAAAAAGTAGTTATCAATTTTAGAATAAGGCTGTAACGTAAGAACATTTGGAAAAAGTCAAGGGGGCTGAATACTTTCCGAATGCACTGTATATACCTTGTTTCGGCCTAACTTCAGGAGGAACGCCCTATCCTGACATTCCCATGAATGAACAGTTCTACACTGCCTTGAAGAGAGGCTACAGGATGCCTAAACCTGCTCATGCTACAGACGAGATGTAAGGCCTCATCTGTCTCTCTTTGTCTCTAGGAGCTTTGTGGTTATAAGTAAAATAACTTCTGCATGCATAGGACAAGGTGAAATTCACTCTGAATAAAAATGTTCTTTCAGCTATGATATCATGTGCAAGTGTTGGGATGAGAAATTCAAGAAGAGGCCACTCTTCTCCTCTCTGGTTAATTTGACGGGAAACCTGCTGACTGATGCTTACAAAAAGGTATAGAAAACTAGAATAATTCTCAAAACTATGACTATGACTATTTTGATTGCTCATGTATTAATAACTTCCAAACCATCCCAGAAATACACCCAGGTGAATGAGAGCTTTCTGAAGAGCGACCACCATGCTGCAATCAGGTCCAAACCTACACCAGCAGGGAACCCGGCTGTGTCTTCAGATGACCACTCCTCAGGGGATCGAACGGGTCAGGAGACAGGGGAGATAGAGGAGACTGGGAAGGAGGCTGGCCCCTCCCAGACTGACTACATAATCGCCATCCCAGATATCCATGTAGTCGAAGAGGCAGAAGCAGGTGGTGAGGTGCTGGACACCGCCA
The DNA here is from genome assembly GCF_036934945.1 of Oncorhynchus masou masou. NCBI lineage: Eukaryota > Metazoa > Chordata > Actinopteri > Salmoniformes > Salmonidae > Oncorhynchus > Oncorhynchus masou. The sequence goes on along the minus strand of NC_088223.1, from coordinate 48,823,902 downwards.
CACAGAGTACATCAAGGTAACGTAGGATCTTCTCTCCACAGAATATGTCTCTTGTCTGTCAACTCTGTGGCTGGCTGTTTGCCACAGGAAGAGTGTGGCTGCGTGAGTCAGAGGCAACATTTGAGGACTTCCCGATTCTGCACAATCTTTTCTTATGTTGGGTTTTTGTTTATTGCTTATTGTTGTTAATGATTGCCAGTTGACACTCGGTCTTATTGATTTTCCTCTGACATTAATAAAGCAGTAATAACGTAGAAAACGATCTTTGTTCTGCCTTCTTAGTCCTCCAAGCACAACCGACCAGGCTGATACAGCCTCCCTGGATGGACCAGAAACACCCCTAGAAGAACCAGTACCCACAGAGGAAGCGGTGCTTGCTCCCACGCAAGAAGACAAGCTCCCCCAGTCTCCATGTACCCCTGAAGTGGAGGAGAGTTTCCTGTAGTCCCTCATTAGAGAGCTGAAGTTAGAGGTGTCTACTGTATAGGACAATGTTGTACATGACAATGTGTGTTGTTAGTTAAACACTAATGTTGTAGGCCCTTTTAGGAAACATTATATCGTTATTATTTTTGTATATTGGTAATATACTGTATATCTTTCAGGTACTTTTCCCCTTGTAATGCTATGATTCACAAAAAAAGCATCAGCAGTTTGACACATGGCAATGGTAATATTATATACAAATGTAATCAAATTGAAGTTGTCAAACTGTAAAGAAAAGTATATTTGGCATGGGAATACATTTAATTTCAATCATTAAAAAATTATAATTTAACGAGAATGCAAGCTTGCAGTAATGCACCTCATTTTTGCACTTCAATTTTAGACAAAATAATGTTTTGAAAAAGCGATTAAATAAATTGAGGCATACATTTTGGGACTATTAAATGAATGATATATACCCATTGATTCTCGAAGAATATAACTTATAAATGCCTGGTTAGCTCAACTGTCCTACCCCATCAGAACCCAACATATAAGCTTCCTTTAACTCCACTGTTTGTAAACAATGGGATTGTAAACAAACACTGCCTCGAAACATGGGCCCAAATTCAATCAGATCAAGCCTTAACCTGCGATAGCAGACAGCTGCATAGGATGCTTTGGCGGTGTTGGAACTGCACTGGAGCGATCAAATCAGTCAGCAGCTGCTCTTGCGATCATTGTAAGAAGCAACACACGCCCCACTCGCGTTAGAAGTGTAGGCTATCTAGAACCTAAAAGGGTTATTTGGCTGTTCCCATAGGAGAACCCTTTGAACAACCCTTTTTGTTGTCAGGTGGAACCCTTTTTTTGTCATTCATATTCCATTCACCCAGTTCAACGTAACATCGATAAGTTTAGGCTACTACATGATACTCTAATTTTCCCTGTACCCATCATGAGTTTGCTAAAAACCAAGCCTATGAATGAGTTTAAAACATAGGCGCGCACAGGTCGAGAGAAATTTGAGTAATCAAGGTGACAGACATTGACACATTCATCCGCCTTGCACAATCTTGCCTGCATCTGGCTGATCTAGGGTGTGATCATTAGTCCAACAGTTGCAAACAAGAGTTTCTATTGGACCAATTCAGTTATGTTTATCCCCATTTCAGCTTTTTTTTTCAACAGAATGGGCGGAATGAATACACCCCTGATCACACTCAAACAGTTCAATTTCATAGCAGCCACATACAAACAGCATGATCCCTTTGATCGTTGTAGAATTCCTTCTTGCATCTACTCCTCTCACCTTTTCCCTTCGCAAGTGGACTTCAGTGCACAACATAACAGCTGTTCTGTGACCAGGTGAAAAAAACACAGACTACATCTTTGTCACCATATTATCTAATGTCAAGTCAACAGAGCTACTAGAACTAATGCGTTAATAAACCCACTACATTGCCGTACAGTTAGCAAGCAGTTTAGCCGTTACATTGGCGGGCCCCGGTGGCAATAAATTAATCAAACCAAAAGCTTACCTTGACTTGGAAGAGATCCACTGTTGAATAGCCATAGTCAGCTAGGTAACATAGCATCCATCTCTGTTTGAGCCAGGTGTTTGAGTAGGCTAAACTAGCTAGCTGCATTCCCTAGCTAAGAAAGTGAAAGGGAAAAAAACCAAAATATAGCTCTCCCTCTCTTTGATCTTCATTTTTGAAGAAATGTATTCGTTCTGTAAATGTAACTGTTCAACTATTGTCTTTCTCTCTCTTTCAGTCAACTACTCACCACATGTTATGCACTGCAGTGCTAGCTAGCTGGGTTTATGCTTTCAATACTAGATTCATTCTCTGATCCTTTGATTGGGTGGACAACATGTCAGTTCATGCTGCAAGAGCTCTGATAGGTCAGAGGACATCCTCCAGAAGTTGTCATAATTACTGTCTAAGTCTATGGAAGGGGGTGAGAACCATGAGCCTCCTAGGTTTTGTATTGGAGTCAATGTACCCAGAGGAGAATGGACACGTGCTGTCCTCCGGCTACACCCCCCGTGGTGTTAACCTACAGAGTGCTGTTGAGGCTACTGTAGATGTTGATTGCAAACAATTGTTTGGTGACGTGAATATATTTAGCATAGTTGTGTCTAAAAAAGGATAACTTTCTTAATGTTTCACCAAAAAATTATATTCTGAAATTCACTGAGGATGGTTCTCTGAGGACCCTCCACTGCTTTCCACAGAGGGTTCCACATGAAGCCCAATAGAGTTCTACCAGGAACCAAAAAAGGTTATACCTGGAGCCAAAAAAGGGTTCTCCTATGGGCACAGCTGGAAAAACGCCAATTGCAGCAACGCTCCCTAATAATGCCAAAATCCTTTTTTTCTGAGAGTACATAGAAATAATTTTGCCCAAATTGAAAAATCATTCAACAAAATAGAGGATTCAAATTATCTTAATTGAGGTGTAAATTACATCACAAATTCCAGTGTTCGAACTTGTAAACAATGCTGCATGGGTGTTCTTTTAATGTGACTCCGTGCAGCCAATGGCGATGTCCGCCTTAGGTATAATTCTAGGAGCCGCTTGTGGATTTGACAGCTCTAAAGCGTCCACATATACAGTGCCTTCGGAAAGTATTCAGACCCCTTGACTTTTTCCAAATGTTGTTATGTTACAACCTTCCACAATGGATTAAATAGAAAAAATCCACAGCAAACCTACACACACATCCCCCATAATGACAAAACGAAAACAGATTTTTAGAATTGTTTTGCACAATTAACAAAAAAACACTGAAATACCTTATTTACATAAGTATTCAGACCCTATGAAACTCGAAATTGAGCTCACGTGCATTCTGTTCCATTGATCATCTTTGAGATGTTTCTACAACTTGGTTGGAGTCAACCTGTGGTGAATTCAATTGATTGGACATTATTTGGAAAGGCACACACCTATCTATATAAGGCCCCACAGTTAACAGTGCATGTCAGAGCAAAAACCAAGCCACGCGGTCGAAAGAATTGTCCGTAGAGCTCCGAGACAGGATTGTGTCGAGGTATTTCAGTTTTACATTTTTATAAATTTACAAACATTTCTAACAACATATTTTTGCTTTGTCATCATGGGGTATTGTGCATAAATTGATGAGAAAAAAAATTGATTTTATGCATTTTAGAATAAGGCTGTAACGTCACAAAATGTAGAAAAAGTCAAGGGGTCTGAATACTTTCCGATTGCACTGTATATAAGCAAACTGTTTAGACTGGGAAGCAAATGGTAAGCTTAACACAGTTCCACCTCAGACACCGCCAAAGCAGCTGCCTTGTGGATGTCAGCTAAAGCAGTCCTTCCATCCGTAGCTCTGTCTATGAATTTGAGAGGGGTTGCATTTCTCCAGCCCCATCCCTCAGCTGTTTGCCCAAAACAGGGGCAGGGTGCCGGCTTTGTTATTGTTTGAACTGCAGATTCCCCCCTTAAGCACCACATCTCATTCCTTCCAAGGGTTCTCATGTGGTCAGGGTTGTTCCATCAGGTTTCGTCAGCATATTAAAAGGTACTGATTGTAAATGCCCGAATTAATTTGTGATGTTACATTTTTCATCAATAGTATATATTCATTGTTTCTAATCTGTTTGCCTGGCTAGAGTACTGTCTTGTACAAAATGCTGTTGAATTTCCAACTCTATATTGAAAGGTCTGTGGCATGTATCCTTGAGTGTTAACTCGGACACATTGAAAGGGCAGTTGATACTTTACATGCAATTTCTTGAGCTGTACTAAATGACTTAGTTTTAATGTTGTTTTAATGATTTTTCATGTGGTTTAATTTCAAATGAAGTGCCTTTATTGTTAACATTTTCTTCATAATCTTTCAATTTGTACTCTCGGTATGGTATCATTCGTATACAGTCTGTAATATATGGTACCTCTATATCAAAGCAATGATAGTATATTCTTATTTATAAACTGGGTAGGTTCCTGTATGCTGATTGGCTGAAAGCCGTGGTATATCAGACAATATACCACAGATATGATGCAAAATTACTTTTAATTATTTTTGTAACCAGTTTATAATAGCAATACGGCGCCTCAGGGATTTGTGGTATATGACCATTATACCAGGCTAAGGGGCTATATCCAAGCCCTCCGCATTGTGTTGTGCATAAGAACAACCCTTTGCCATGGTATATTGGCCATATACCACACCTCCTCGGGCCTTATTGCTTAAATATACACTTTTCATTACTGTAACCAGGGCTGGCAAAACATGTATGTGTTCCCTGTTCTGTTAGGTATCTAAATTGTAAATAATACTAAGATGGAAAGGCAAACGGCAGAGGGATGTTTGAAAAATATTGCCGATATCTAAACATCTTAGATGGGAAAAAAGGTGCACATTTCTATTTTTAATGAACTTCATATGTTAATTGAGATGCATACATTGCTACACAGCAAATGCACTGCGAGTTTTTTTTAAAGGCATTTGCTTGCATATTTTGTTATATCCGTTAAAGTGAAGAATGGGCAGCACATTCTACTGTACATGCAATAAAGATGTTCACTATTATTTCCACTCATGTCTAATTGAATTGACCATCTGTAAATACATTGTATTAACTGTGAACAACAACAACACTATGAGTAAGTTTACATGCACACTAATAATTTGATATTAAACTGATTATAGCAGTAGGTCGGTTCTGGCATTAGTCATGTAAACGCCGTACTCTGCTGATCTTAATCGGCGTAAGGTCATAATCGAAGTAAGTATGCACTAACTAAAACACCTGGTTTTCTGAGCAATCTTTAGACTTATGTAAGTGATAAACATCAACGTTCTGTACATTACTTTGGAAACAATGGATGAAGCAGGAGAGTCTCTTTGGGGAGTTCATTTTTCCAAGGTAATGTACATAACAGGTGTTTATCATGCATACACCACAATTGCCAAAGAAAACAATATTAAGACACACATTTACAGGTATAAATTATATTTTCATTTTTAGAAGATAATTCATACTTTCGCAACTTTTGGTTGCTAGAGATGCGACCCAGTCTTTCGTTCGATTAGTTCAACATTTATGGACGCGACAGAGTTGTTCATTCTATATGCTCTGTTGCCATGCTCACTGGCAACATACTGGCAACATACTAGTCCCTTGCTTGCTACTGGAACTAGCCTGCCAACTAGCTATGGCTAACACAGTCACAACCTCTGCAGCCAGAATAAAAGCAAGTAGCCGGATTTGCGTTTGCTTAAGCTGTTTTCTATTGACATTCATTTGGATACATCAAAATACAAAATTCGTAATATTAAACATTCATGAAAATACAAGTGTCTAGCATCTTTAAAAGCTTAAATTCTTGTTAATCCAGCCGCTTTGTCAGATTTCAAAAGGCTTTACAGCAAAAGCACACCATGTGATTATCTGAGGACAGCGCACCGCATACAAAAGCATTACAAACATTTTTCAACCAAGCAGAGGCGTCACAAAAGTCAGAAATAGCGATAAAATAAATCACTTACCTTTGAAGATCTTCCTCTGTTTGCAATCACAAGGGTCCCAGCTACATAACAAATAGTCATTTTGCTCGATAAAGTCCTTCTTTATATCCCAAAAAAGTCAGTTTAATTGGCGTGCTTGACTCAGTAAACCACCGGTTTCCCTCATTCAAAATGCATACAAATGAATCCCGAAAGATAACAAATAAACTTCGCCCAAACAATTCCAACAACGTTTCTAAACAATTCTCAGGTACCCTAATATGTAAATAAATGATCAAATTTAAGACGGAGAATAGTATGTTCATTACCGGAGATAAATAACGAAGTGCGCGCCCTCACCAACATGCGCCACAACACTACAGCCAAAATGGGAGCGACCTAGAAAAACTACAAATTCTAGCTAATTTTTCAAAAACCAAGCCTGAAACTCTTTCTAAAGACTGTTGACATCTACTGTAAGCCCTAGGAACTGCAATCTGGGAGGTATTCCATTCATATTCCCATAGACAGCCATTATAATGAGTGGTGTGCTCAAAAACAAATTCCCGGATGGATTCTCCTCGGGTTTTTGCCTGTTATATAAGTTCTGTTATACTCAGACATTATGTTAACAGTTTTGGAAACTTTAGAGTGTTTTCTATCCAATACTACTAATTATATGCATATCCTAGCTTCTGGGCCTGACTAACAGGCAGCTTGCTTTGGGCACCTCAGTCATCCAAACTTCCGAATACTGCCCCCTATCCCAAAGAACTTTGCATTCAGGGCTCGATGAGAAGGCAACCTTTTCTAGCTATTCCAGGCATACTTAGTTCATTGTTATGGATGTATTCGAATGACTATCAATAGAAAATATCCTGAACAAATGCAGCTACTTTGCGGTTATTCTGGCTGCAGAGGTCGAGACTGTGTTGTCTAGTTAGTAAGCAAGGGACAAGAATGTTGCCAACACATAGAACTGGGTTGCGTCTCAAGCAACCAAAAGATGAGAAATAATGAATTATCATTAGCATTTTTTTTTTATTGCTACCCGTAAATGTGTGCTTTAGATTGTTTTCTTTGGCAACTGTGGTATAGTGGGATAAACACGGGATAAACGCCTCGGTTCTGTCCAAATGAACTCCGCAACGTCAGTGTTCATCACTTACATGAAAAGCCTTCCATCAGAATTATAGTGGCGCATTTGATCAGCGCATGTGCTAGCACAAGCAGCGCAAACCTCTTTCTTTTGCACAACAGAAGTGAGCTCGAAATAGCTGAAAGTAGGCATCTTAGAAAGAGTTTTCACATACAAACATTACGTTTCCGAACTCAGAATCAAACATTCTTCACAAAAAAATAGCATGGGCGCTGTGGTAGAACGTTTATTTTGATTGGGGATTTTCTGCATTTGTCAAAGTCCCATCAAGCCTGATTTCAGATGTGTCCATGTAAACAGGATTATTATGGAAATCATGCACAGCTTGTTAACTTTTAAATCAAACTATTATATTAATCTGACTGTTCACAGGAATCACATTATTGTGTGCACACAACCGTACTCATTGACTCGTCCATCAAAAGGATGAAAGAAAACTTTAACATGTACTGGCTGTATGCACTGTGCGAGGTGAGTAAGGGGAAGTTCTGATGATATTAGGCTATAAGGACTGAGAAGCCACACCAATCAACCAGTTCCTTAACTACTCTGGAGTAGAGCGGACAGACATTTACACATATAGACAGAGCAGTCAGAGACAGACAGAGGCAGTGAGAGGGACAGAAGATGCTCTTCCTAGCCCTTCTCCTGGGCATCATGGTCTGCTGCACAGCCCAAGGTAAGCACATGAATCAAATGCTACCCTAGTAATACTGTAAGTAGTTGAAAATCAGCTCCTATGGCTGCGTAATTTGTCTTTTGACCAATCAGATCAGATCGTTTGGCAAAAACTGGGCAAAATATCAGAATTGGGCTGCCTGCGTAAACGCAGTCTTTGTTCTTCGAATACTTGGGATTTCTTAACCAACGAGACCTAATTTAAAATCATATGGTTCTGTTAATATTCACTAAAATGTGTAATAAATGTGTCATGAGTTATTTTGATTTATAAAAATATTCATTTTATTGTATTTTTCACAGATAAATTGTCATTACATAATTCTAAAAAAGTCTTCCGAAAGTGTATATTTCATGTAAAATGTTTCTGTAGTTTCTAATGAATTTGTAAAACACATAAAAACCCACAATATTCTGCGTGGTTGTATTATATTTGACATATTCTACAATATAGATACATTATATTTTGTCTTAATTAAGAGTTCATGACAAAACATAAAAATGTAACCATGGGTGTAACATAATTTTTACTCAAATTGATAGTGACTTTGAGGTGTTCTGCGTCAGTGAAGACGGTTACAGTGAGAACAGGTGTTTAGTTAGCTTTGTAGGTTCTGACATCTGAGAGCTGGGGGGTGGGCAGAGGTAACGGGACCTGCCCAGTTCCTGGTGACCCCCCCCCACTCACTTCCCCACATCCTCATAAAAAGCAGAAGTAAGAGTGAGAATGGGAAACAGGCCCCCAAAAACCTTGATCCGCCTAAGCAGGTCCCCAGCCCAATGTGTTTCCTGGAACTAGATGCTATGTGGGGTTTCGTTTCAAACATTTCCACACACACAAAGACACACGTGAAACCAATTCAGCCACACTCTCATTTCCCCTTTCTCCCTAAAAAAAACTGAAAAGAATTCGAAACAAATAAGAAATATGCCAAATAATTCTCTCTGTTGAAGTTGGACCACACCGAGAAATGACATTTTCCTTGAATCATTCCTTTTTTCTATGGATGATTTCTAAGGGACACCACTGAAGTAACTCATCATTCATCATTATGAGACAATTCTATCGTGTCAGTAACAGCAAATTACATAACTTTGGTACAGGTGTTGGCATCATTCCTGACAGAGGAGAAATTCAAGAAGATGCGCTTCACTAACTTAAAGTAAGGGGATTGTTTGATGCCCATTTGAGTATTTTACACAAAAAAAGTGAAATACTATGTTGTACAGTAAAACAATTAAAATAATTATTGCAGGTTTGTTGCCATGAATTAAAATGGGATGTCTTCACTCACCACAAAATCTCTTTGTTTTCACTGTTGGGGTTGTTGTGTCTTTACTATCATTAAATTGAAGACACACAGTTTTTATCAAAGATTCTTCTCCGGAACGTAAACATTGTTCGGACCTCAAGTTCTGTGAGGTGGAAGAAATTCCTTTGTTCTCTATGAAACTTCACTCTCTCTATACTGTGTGGCCATGAGGAGATCCTCAGGAATTTGCGTCCTCTCTCTGACCACAGCAGCCTAGTTGAAGGAGGAAAGGGGGAGGCAGGGAGAGGGGGATGGTGCTTGCTGTACCCAAAGAGGGCAACGTTATTACCCTGTGGGCCGGGTGTGGGGCTACACCATTGCCATGATTACTGTATATATGTGATAACCTTTGTATGCTAGCAAGGCGCAATGATGGAAAAGTACTGGGTAATGGAAATGCATTGCTTTAATCTCAGGATGAGAACTGCCTGCCCGTGCTGATAGTCACACAGTCTCAAGGCCGAAATGGCCTATAGTAGAGTGAGAAACCACCCAACATTACTCTCTTTCAGGTAACAAAGAAGCCCCTGCCAATTAACCAGTTGGCATGACCATGGGGGCCCCTAAATCAGCCATCCTCCCTGCCAACCCAGAGTCCAGTCAGGCTCCCCCAGTGGTAGCCCCTCCATCCCTCTGCTGTGGCGTGGACGAGCTGAAACAGTTACTCTCCCAACTAACCCACGACCAGCGAAGAGGTTGATAGCTGGAGAGGAGAGGTGGTCAAGGTGCTGTCTCAACTGGTCCAGGAGCACCAAGAGGTGTCCAGCGGCTAAGGGGAGGTCATCAAGCTGCTGAAGGCTATGAAGGACCAGGGAGCACAGCACCTGAGTGAGCTGTGGAACCTGGCTACACACCAGAGTCTCCTGGTAGAGAACCACCAGACCCTGCTGCTGCTACCCACCTCCAGGACCTGGCCAAGAAACCCAAAGCTCACCCTGCCGCTCCCAGACAATGAGATGCTCAGATCTTAACCTGCACGAGACAGGTTGTCCAATCAGGATGCATATTAAAGCTTTATAACAAACTAAGCAGCTCAATACAGTTTTAGATTGTGGGCATCAACCTGCTACTAAACCAAGCTTGGTCAATAAGGCATATAATTAGATTAGACAGTCAATTTGCTTGTGATATATTTAAAACCCATTACAGTCCAAGCCCTGTCTAAGCCGGGGGAGGGGGTTCTACTACGCTATCTGGCATTGTTTTAAGAAGGTCATACCATGGATCAGTTTGCTATTTGATTTGACATTTTAAGACCCATTGAAGTATATATACAGTGGGGCAAAATAGTATTTAGTCAGCCACCAATTGTGCAAGTTCTCCAACTTAAAAAGATGAGAGATGCCTGTAATTTTCATCATGCAACATGACCAATATCCCACTGTTTTTCCGGAAGCCATGGCAACATTTTCTGGAATTTTGTTGAAAGGCACAGTCATACAAAGACGGCTACATAGCCGTCTTTGTATCTAAGTCAATTGTTTAGCCTAGAGCGATTTTCTAGGTTAGCTACATCGCAGCCACTACCAGCTAGCCTACTCCAGCAGTACTGTATCATTTCAATCATTTTAGTCTATAAGATTCTTGCTACGTAAGCTTAACTTTCTGAACATTCGAGACGTGTAGTCCACTTGTCATTCCAATCTCCTTTGCATTAGCGTAGCCTCTTCTGTACCCTGTCAACTATGTGTCTATCTATCCCTGTTCTCTCCTCTCTGCACAGACCATACAAACGCTCCACACCGCGTGGCCGCGGCCACCCTAATCTGGTGGTCCCAGCGCACGACCCACGTGGAGTTCCTGGTCTCCGGTAGCCTCTGGAACTGCCGATCTGCGGCCAACAAGGCAGAGTTCATCTCAGCCTATGCCTCCCTCCAGTCCCTCGACTTCCTGGCACTGACGGAAACATGGATCACCACAGATAACACTGCTACTCCTACTGCTCTCTCTTCGTCCGCCCACGTGTTCTCGCACACCCCGAGAGCTTCTGGTCAGCGGGGTGGTGGCACCGGGATCCTCATCTCTCCCAAGTGGTCATTCTCTCTCTCTCCCCTTACCCATCTATCTATCGCCTCCTTTGAATTCCATGCTGTCACAGTTACCAGCCCTTTCAAGCTTAACATCCTTATCATTTATCGCCCTCCAGGTTCCCTCGGAGAGTTCATCAATGAGCTTGATGCCTTGATAAGCTCCTTTCCTGAGGACGGCTCACCTCTCACAGTCCTGGGCGACTTTAACCTCCCCACGTCTACCTTTGACTCATTCCTCTCTGCCTCCTTCTTTCCACTCCTCTCCTCTTTTGACCTCACCCTCTCACCTTCCCCCTACTCACAAGGCAGGCAATACGCTCGACCTCATCTTTACTAGATGCTGTTCTTCCACTAACCTCATTGCAACTCCCCTCCAAGTCTCCGACCACTACCTTGTATCCTTTTCCCTCTCGCTCTCATCCAACACTTCCCACACTGCCCCTACTCGGATGGTATCGCGCCGTCCCAACCTTCGCTCTCTCTCCCCCGCTACTCTCTCCTCTTCCATCCTATCATCTCTTCCCTCTGCTCATACCTTCTCCAACCTTTCTCCTGAGTCTGCCTCCTCAACCCTCCTCTCTTCCCTTTCTGCATCCTTTGACTCTCTATGTCCCCTATCCTCCAGGCCGGCTCGGTCCTCCCTCCCGCTCCGTGGCTCGATGACTCATTGCGAGCTCACAGAACAGAGCTCTGGGCAGCCGAGCGGAAATGGAGGAAAACTCGCCTCCCTGCGGACCTGGCATCCTTTCACTCCTCCTCTCTACATTTTCCTCCTCTGTCTCTGCTGCTAAAGCCACTTTCTACCACTCTAAATTCCAAGCATCTGCCTCTAACCCTAGGAAGCTCTTTGCCACCTTCTCCTCCCTCCTGAATCCTCCTCCCCCTCCCCCCTCCTCCCTCTCTGCAGATGACTTCGTCAACCATTTTGAAAAGAAGGTCGACGACATCCGATCCTCGTTTGCTAAGTCAAACGACACCGCTGGTTCTGCTCACACTGCCCTACCCTGTGCTCTGACCTCTTTCTCCCCTCTCTCTCCAGATGAAATCTCGCTTCTTGTGACGGCCGGCCGCCCAACAACCTGCCCGCTTGACCCTATCCCCTCCTCTCTTCTCCAGACCATTTCCGGGGACCTTCTCCCTTACCTCACCTCGCTCATCAACTCATCCCTGACCGCTGGCTACGTCCCTTCCGTCTTCAAGAGAGCGAGAGTTGCACCCTTCTGAAAAAACCTACACTCGATCCCTCCGATGTCAACAACTACAGACCAGTATCCCTTCTTTCTTTTCTCTCCAAAACTCTTGAACGTGCCGTCCTTGGCCAGCTCTCCCACTATCTCTCTCAGAATGACCTTCTTGATCCAAATCAGTCAGGTTTCAAGACTAGTCATTCAACTGAGACTGCTCTTCTCTGTATCACGGAGGCGCTCCGCACTGCTAAAGCTAACTCTCTCTCCTCTGCTCTCATCCTTCTAGACCTATCGGCTGCCTTCGATACTGTGAACCATCAGATCCTCCTCTCCACCCTCTCCGAGTTGGGCATCTCCGGCGCGGCCCACGCTTGGATTGCGTCCTACCTGACAGGTCGCTCCTACCAGGTGGCGTGGCGAGAATCTGTCTCCTCGCCACGCGCTCTCACCACTGGTGTCCCCCAGGGCTCTGTTCTAGGCCCTCTCCTATTCTCGCTATACACCAAGTCACTTGGCTCTGTCATAACCTCACATGGTCTCTCCTATCATTGCTATGCAGACGACACACAATTAATCTTCTCCTTTCCCCCTTCTGATGACCAGGTGGCGAATCGCATCTCTGCATGTCTGGCAGACATATCAGTGTGGATGACGGATCACCACCTCAAGCTGAACCTCGGCAAGACGGAGCTGCTCTTCCTCCCGGGGAAGGACTGCCCGTTCCATGATCTCGCCATCACGGTTGACAACTCCATTGTGTCCTCCTCCCAGAGCGCTAAGAACCTTGGCGTGATCCTGGACAACACCCTGTCGTTCTCAACCAACATCATGGCGGTGGCCCGTTCCTGTAGGTTCATGCTCTACAACATCCGCAGAGTACGACCCTGCCTCACACAGGAAGCGGCGCAGGTCCTAATCCAGGCACTTGTCATCTCCCGTCTGGATTACTGCAACTCGCTGTTGGCTGGGCTCCCTGCCTGTGCCATTAAACCCCTACAACTCATCCAGAACGCCGCAGCCCGTCTGGTGTTCAACCTTCCCAAGTTCTCTCACGTCACCCCGCTCCTCCGCTCTCTCCACTGGCTTCCAGTTGAAGCTCGCATCCGCTACAAGACCATGGTGCTTGCCTACGGAGCTGTGAGGGGAACGGCACCGCAGTACCTCCAGGCTCTGATCAGGCCCTACACCCAAGCAAGGGCACTGCGTTCATCCACCTCTGGCCTGCTCGCCTCCCTACCATTGAGGAAGTACAGTTCCCGCTCAGCCCAGTCAAAACTGTTCGCTGCTCTGGCCCCCCAATGGTGGAACAAACTCCCTCACGACGCCAGGACAGCGGAGTCAATCACCACCTTCCGGAGACACCTGAAACCCCACCTCTTCAAGGAATACCTAGGATAAGATAAGTAATCCTTCTCACCACCCCCCCCCTTAATGATTTAGATGCACTATTGTAAAGTGGCTGTTCCACTGGATGTCAGAAGGTGAATTCACCAATTTGTAAGTCGCTCTGGATAAGAGCGTCTGCTAAATGACTTAAATGTAATGTAAATGTAATTTAGTGTATGTAAACTTTTGACCCACTGGAATTGAGATACAGTGAATTATAAGGGAAATAATCTGTCTGTAAACAATTGTTGGAAAAATGACTTGTGTCATGCACAAAGTAGATGTCCTAACCGACTTGCCAAAACTATAGTTTGCTAACAAGAAATTTGTGGAGTGGTTGAAAAATGAGTTTTAATGACTCCAACCTAAGTGTATGTAAACTTCTAAATTAAACTGTAATTGGACAAACTAACATAATCATAAATTAAATTGTGAGTTTTAATACTTGTTTGCAAATCCTTTGCAGTCAATGACTGCCTGAAGTCTGGAATCCATAGACGTCACCAGATCCTGGGTTTCTTCCCTGGTGATGCTCTGCAAGGCCTTTACTGCAGTCTTCAGTTCCTGCTTGTACTTGGGGCGTTTTGCCTTCAGTTTTGCCTTCAGCAAGTGAAAAGCATGCTCAATTGGATTCTGGTCAGGTGATTGACTTGGCCATTGCAGAACATTCCACTTTTTTGCCTTAAAAACGTATTGGGTTGCATTCGCAGTATGCTTCGGGTCATCGTCCATCTGCACTGTGAAGCGCCGTCCAATGAGGTCTGAAGCATTTGGCTGAATCTGAGCAGATAATAATAGCCCTAAACACTTCAGAATTCACCCTGCTGCTTTTTTCAGCTGTCACATCATCAATAAATACAAGGGAACCAGTTCCATTGGCAGCCGTACATGCCCACGCCATACCACTACCTCCACCATGCTTCACAGATGAGGTGGTATGCTTCGGATAATGAGCAGTACCTTCCCTTCTCCATACTCTTCTCTTCCCATCATTCCAGTACAAGTTAATCTTTGTCTCATCTGTCCATAGGATGTTGTTCCAGAACTGTACAGGCTTTTTAAAATGTGTATTTTTGGCTAACTCAAATCTGGTCTTTCTGTTTTTGAGGCTTAACAATGATTTACATCTTGTGGTAAACCGTTTTGTATTTTCTTCTCTTGATTGTTGACTTTGACACAGATACGCCTACCTACTGGAGGGTGTTCTTGATCCGGCCAACTGTCGTGAAGGGGTTTTTTCTTCACCAGGGAAAGAATTCTTCTGCCATCCACCACAGTTTTTTTTCTGTGGTCTTCCATGCCTTTTGGTGTTCCTCATCTCACCAGTGCGTTCTTTCTTTTTAAGAACGAACCAAATAGTTGATTTGGCCAAAACTAATGTTTTAGCTATCTCTCTGACAGGTTTGTTTAGATTTTTTAGCCTAATGATGGGCTTGCTTCATTGGCAGTGACAGCTCTTTGGACCTCATATTGAGGGTTAACAGCAACAGACTCCAAATGCAAATGCCACACTTGAAATAAACTCTTGACCTCGTAAATTAACTAATGAGGGAATAACACACACCGGGCAATGGAACAGCTGAGGAGCGAATAGTCCAATTACTTTTGGTCCCTTCAAAAAGGGGGTGACCACATATAAAAAGTGCTGTAATTGCCACACCGTTCACCAATTTTAGATGTAAATACCCTCAAATTAAAGCTGAAAGTCTTGGTGGTACCAAACTTCTTCCATTTAAGAGTGATGGAGGCCACTGTGTTCTTGGGAACCTTCAATGCTGCAGACATGTTTGGTACCCTTCCCCAGATCTGTGCCTCGACACAATCCTGTCTCAGAGCTCTATGGACAATTCCTTTGACATTATCGCTTGGTTTTTGCTCTGACATGCACTGTCAACTGTGGGACCTTATATAGACAGGTGTGTGCCTTTCCAAATCATGTCCAATCAATCAAATGTACCATCTCACGGATGATCAATGGAAACAGGATGCACCTGAGCTCAATGTCGAGTCTCGAAGCAAAGGGTCTGAATACTTTTATAAATAAGCTATTTCTGTTTTTAATTTTTAATACATTTGCAAAAATGTCTAAAAACCTGTTTTTGCTTCTTCATTATGGGGTATTGTGTGTAGATAGATAAGGGAAATTATTAATGTAACAAAATGTGGAAAAAGTCAAGGGGTCTGAATACTTTCCCGAATGCACTGTACAAATGTGTTAATTCAAATATGAAGTATATCATTACAGTAGACCAGTGGTTCCCAAACTTTTTATAGTCCCGTTCCCCTTCATACACTCAACCTCCAGCTGTACCCCCTCTAGCACCAGGGTTAGCGCACTCTCAAATGTTGTTTTTTTTGCCATCATTGTAAGCCTGCCACACACACACTATACAATACATTTATTAAACATAAGAATGAGTGTGAGTTTTTGTCACTTCCCATGAGCAAAGTTGTGACAAAGAGCTCTTATAGGACAAGGGCACAAATAAAAATATTATAATAATCAATCATTTTGCTCTTTGTTAGCCATCTTACATATAAAACCTTATTTGTTCATCAAAGATGGTGAATAACTCACCACAGGTTAATGAGAAGGGTGTGTTTGAAAGGATGCACATAACTCTGTAATGTTGGGTTGTATTGGAGAGTCTCAGTTTTAAATCATTTTCCACACACTGTGCCTGTATTTAGTTTTCATGGCAGTGAGGGCCAAGAATCCACTCTCACATAGGTATGTGGTTGCAAAGGGCATCAGTGTCTTAACAGTGCGATTTGCCAAGGCAAGAATCTCTGAGCACAGCCCTATCCAGAAATCTGGCAGTGGCTTCTGATTAAATTCAATTAGAATAAAACCGCTTGTTGCAATTTCGATGAGGGTCTCTTGTTCAGATATCGGTAAGTGGACTGGAGGCAGGGCATGAAAGGGATAACGAATCAAGTTGCTTGTGTCATCCATATCGGGAAAGTACCTGCATAATTGTGCACCCAGCTCACTCAGGTGCTTCGTTACATCACATTTGACATTGTCCATAAGCTTGAGTTCATTTGCACACTAAAAATCATACAGTGATGGAAAGACCTGTGTGTTGTCCTTGTTAACACAGACAGAAAAGAGCTCCAACTTCTTAATCATAGCCTCAATTCTGTCCCGCACATTGAATATAGTTGGGGAGTGTCCCTGTAATCCTAGATTTAGATCATTCAGGTGAGAAAAAACATCACCCAGACAGGCCAGTCGTGTGAGAAACTCGTAAACACGCAAGCGGTCAGAGAAGTAAAAACGGTCAGTAAAGAAAACTTTAAGCTCGTCTCTTAATTTAAAAAAAAACGTGTCAATACTTTGCCCCTTGATAACCATTACATGGTCGATGGCCATATTATTGCATAATGCAGAAAACTCACAAGAGTTCAGGGGCCTTGCTTTAACAAAGTTAACCATTTTCAATGTATTGCCCAAAACATCTTTCAAGCCGTCAGGCATTCCCTTGGCAACAAGAGCCTCTCAGTGGATGCTGCAGTGTACCCAAGTGGCGACGGGAGCAACGACTTGCACATGCGTTACCACTCCACTATGTCTCCCTGTCATGGCTTTTGCACCATCAGTACAGATACCAACACATCTTGACCACTTAAGTCCATTTGATGTCATAAAGCTGTCCAGTCCTTTAAAAATATCCTCTCCTGTTGTCCTGGTTTCCAGAAGAGTATGTCCTCCTTAATAGGGCAGTTGTACAACTAAATGCTTTCAACTGAAATGTGTTTTCCGCATTTAACCCAACCCCTCTGAATCAGAGAGGTGCGGGGGACTGCCATAATCGACATCCACATCTTTGGTGCCCGGAGAACAGTGGGTTAACTGCCTTGCTCGGGGCCAGAACGACAGAGTTTTACCCTTTCAGCTCGGGGATTCAATACAGCAACCTTTCGGTTACTGGCCCAATGCTCTAACCACTAGGCTACCTCCCGCCCCCCTCCATTACGTTTCAAAACATCTCCTTTCATGTCAGTGATGCATTGTGAAACAGTGTTTTTTGATTAAGTTATTGTCTGTATAGTTTTTTGGCCTTTTCCCCCCAGCAGTGACCCAGCCACATCCACAGCAGCAGGAAAAATGAGGTCCTCCACAATAGTATGGGGCTTGCCTGTCCTAGCCACTCGGTAGCTCACCATATAAGATGCTTCTAGCCCCTTCTTATTAATGGTATCTGTTGCTTTTATGCATGACTTACTACTCAAAAATCGTCTTTATTCTCGCTCAAAAAACCCCCTTGGCTTATTTTTCAAATTGTCATGTTTTGTTTCTAAATGTCTGCGCAAGAGTGAAGTTTCCCACAAGAGAGTAACGGTTAATGTGATTGGATGTTCATTATTTGACTAGGCTACCCGTATTTGACATTTTGTTGTTATTTCGCTGGACACTAGATAGTTTCATTTTATTTTTGGCAGTGAAACGAGGCTACTCAGGCGAGAGAAAAAAATGTGGATCACAGCCTCCCGGGTGGCGCAGTGGTCTAAGGCTAGCTGTGCCACCAGAGACTCTGGGTTCGAGCCCAGGCTCTGTCGCAGCCGGCCGCGACCTGGAGGCCCATGGGGCGACGCACAGCGCTGTGGCGGGCCGGGCGCTAGGTCGCTAGGTGCACGGTGTCTCCTCCTGACACATTGGTGCGGCTGGCTTCCGGGTTGGATGCGCTGTGTTAAGAAGCGGCTTGGTTGGGTTGTGTTTCGGAAGACGCATGGCTTTCGACATTCGTCTCTCCCGAGCCCGTACGGGACTTGTAGTGATGAGACAAGATAGTAACTACTAACAATTGGATACCACAAAATTGGGGAGAAAAACAGGGTAAAAAAAATTTTTTTTAAAGGAAAACAAAGAAAATGTGAATCACATTTTTGTTTGGCGTACCCCCGACGGCATTGTACGTACCCCGGTTTGGGAATAGCTGTGTAAGACTATGTCTGCATTCCATGAAACAGGAGATTGCTAGATTTGTTTATGTGTGTTATTAATTCCTGGTTCTGTCTTTGGTTTGTTGACAGAGCAGAGCCCTCCAGTGATCAAGCTGAACTCGGTGGTGCTGAGGGAGGCTGTGTGGACTATCCCTGTTGGAACCTCATCTTTCACATTGACCTGTGAAGGGTACAGCACAGTCACCTGGTCAACCACAGCATTCAAACTCATGAGGAAAACTAGATTGGGGAGTGTGATTACCACCAGGCGCCTTACAGTAGACTACACTGGAACATACAAGTGCATGTATGAGAACCAACCAGACCTCATCTCAGAGGTCCACATCTATGTGAAAGGTAAGTGTATAAGTATTGTCATATTCATTGCTCAACCTGGAGACTCACATGCACCATATATCACATGTTATGTTCCTTATAGATCCCCATAACATCTTGGTGACCCCTCGAACCCTGGGAGATGTGAAGGAGGGCAGTGATGTTCTCCTCTGTCAGCTGACAAACCCCATAGCCACCGACCTATCTGTCCGTATGGCCAACGGAGACCCTACACCCCCTGACATGAACTTCACTGTCAACCCAAAGAGAGGAATCCTCATCCGATACCTTCTGACCAGCCACAGCGCAGACTACGTCTGCAGTGCAAAGATCAATGGGGTCACTAAAGTCTCCAAAGTTGTCCCCATCTTCGTCATTCAAAGTAAGATGAAGTTGATGTCTGTGCATTTGTGTTTGTCGGATATTGAGGTTATTTAGCCCCAAAGCATTTCAACACATCTAAACACTTCTCTACGTCTGTTCCAGGCTTGTGTTTGCCACCATCTGTGCTAATTGAGGTAAATGGGTATGTTCGTATTGTTGGAGAGCAGCTCCTGATCCCCTGCATTACCAGCAACCCTAACCACTTCTACAACGTGACGTGGAAACACTCCTCCCTCAAAGTCAGTTAAAGAGTAGCCTATTGTCAATTTCTGTCATTAAATCATAGATGTTTTCCCTACCTAGGTGTGCTTTTAACTTGTATGATACAGTATATTTCTGAAGATCTGAACTGATATGTTGGTGTTGTTTTTATAGGTATTGGACTTTTCACATAAAATGATACAAGAGGACCAGAGTAATCAAGTGCACATCACCAGTAGTGTGACTATCCCAGCTGTGGCCATGTCTCACACAGGAAACTTCACCTGTACAGCCATGAATGAGGCTGGGTTCAACAGCTCCACCACCTACCTGCAGGTTGTAGGTAAGCATTAGGGAGTGTTGATCTAGCGTCTAATATGTTTCACTACACAGACACATACAGTAGTTATGTAAGGCTACAAGATCGGGATGGTAGTACGAGGCTCGTGTTGATTTCCACAAACACCAAACACGGAAACCTGTTTTAAAAGTGAAACTCAGCTCAGCATCCTCAAAAGGAAATTGGGGTGTGACAATCTCAATTTTCAGTTTAGTTCAAGTTCGTGGTCACAATAACGTTCACTTTATTTTCCCTCTCACCTCATCAGATAAGCCTTACATGAGGCTCATACCCCGCCTGTCACCAGATCTCTACTTAAATGGCTCCTTAGTTGAAGTGAACGAAGGAGAAAACCTTGAGATAAACATTCAGATCGAGGCGTATCCCCAAATCAAGGAGCAGTGGTGGGACATCCCCATGTCTCACAATCACAACATCTCCACTCATGACGACACATGGGCCGTCCGATTCAATAACAGGTCATTGTTTTCCCCTCTAGTTTCACTGGACATGATTTGTCTGATTCTGAATGTTTGTATGGCATCATTTATAAAGTAAGTACAGAATCTATTTATTGAAACTGCGCTGTTATTTGAAACCGACTAATACGGTCAACCTGTAGGTACGAGAGCAGCTTGCTGCTACAGAGAGTGAGGTCTGAGGAGAGAGGCCAGTACACCCTCCACACCAGGAGCGCATGCCTCAATGGCTCCATCACCTTCAATGTCCAAGTCTACCGTAAGTGATCTCACTCCAGCGTGATCGGTCGCATCAGCATTCAAACTGGCAGGAAAATATGGACCGCAATTGTGACCCGATCTGAGAACGTGACTCCGACTTAAAAAGCGTGATGTCGTTTGTCCTCTCTGACTGAGTAGAGAAACCCAGTGCCATGGTCAGACTGAAGAATGTTACCACCCTGACCTGCACCGCCTCTGGATACCCAGCTCCCACAATCCTCTGGTACCAGTGCCCAGGAATACAAAACACGTAGGTGTAAAAACTGCTGATGTAAAAAAGGGCTGTATAAAATACATTTGATTGATGGATTGTAGATTCTCTAACTGGATTGCAATCGAACAAGATCTTTCAAAGGCACAAGATGCAGAGAGAGAGAGCTGTTTTGACTCTTCTGTGCTCATCCTGATGTTCCTCTGTTGTCAGGTGTGATGGTGATAATGACACCGTGGAGGTGCAGCCTCTTCTCACCAGCACCATGGAGGTGCAGAGTGAGCTGACCCTCAGTCCCTCAAGTATAGAGGTCACAGTGGAGTGTGTGACCTTTAACCTGGTTGGTAAAGAGCGGGACATCTTCGTATTGCGTAAGACAACCTTTGCAGATATACAATATACTGTACAAAGAAAGGTTTCGTGAGGTTCTCACATGGCGCTGGTTCTATCACATCAAGACTAGTATTAAAACAGCTACAGGTAGATTTATATCTAATATCACTTTTCAGTACTGAATAATGTCATGAGCTGACTTCAGGGGCATGTTGTTTATTATGTCTTAGGTGTCCCTGCTGCGACATTACCAACATTTGTAACACCCAAGCTGTTCACACCCACTTTCATTGGAGCCACCAGCACAGCAACCCTTCTGTTCCTTCTGCTTGTCATCGTCCTGTACAAATACAAGCAGGTGAGCTGCATTTACTGGCCCATTCACTACAAGCAGGTGAGCTGCATTTACTGGCCCATTCACTAGCAATCAATGCCTAAAGACATGTGCAGTTAGACCATTACACAACATATGTTTTCTCTTATAGAAACCAAAATATGAAGTCCGGTGGAAGATCATTGAGGCCAATGATGGGAATAACTACACCTTTATTGACCCTACACAACTTCCTTATAACAAGAAGTGGGAGTTCCCTCGTGACAAGCTGAGGCTTGGTGTGTTTTATTGCAGTTTTTGGGGGTAAAAACAGAGACCAGTACACTAAACAGTAATGACTGACTGAATACTGTGTGTTCCAGGCCAGATTCTGGGAGCAGGGGCTTTTGGGAAAGTAGTGGAGGCCACTGCCTATGGTCTGGGGACAGATGACAACATGACCACGCGCGTGGCAGTAAAGATGCTCAAGCGTGAGTTAGCCTCCTCATACTGTGTGTAAAATATTTCCTGCAGCGTTGCATTTACATTACAGAAGGACGTCAAAGTCTTTGTACAATAGATAACTGTTATTGGATACTTGCTGTTGTTGGATACTTGCACCCATCGTAGAAGAAGCACTACCTCAGTACATGTAATAATGAAAAAATGACTTCTCCTCCTCAGCAAGCGCCCACTCCGAAGAGAGAGAAGCTCTGATGTCAGAGCTGAAGATCCTCAGTCACCTGGGATGTCATGACAACATTGTTAACCTGTTAGGGGCGTGTACTCAAGGAGGTGCGACAAGCTCTTTTCTGTACTTGCATTTCCATACAACAATGTCAGCATGACTTGGCGAGTGTCATTGTTAACCAAATCGATCATCCCATTTATTGTGTTCGGCCACAGGCCCAATGCTGATGATCACGGAGTACTGCAGCTATGGCGACCTGCTGAACTTCTTGCATGGCAAGGCCAAGCTGTTCCTGTACTCCATCCCGAGCGGACCAGGGACTCCAGAGGATCCACGGGTTCCAGAGAACCGTGATCACTACAAGAACACATGTGCACAGGAGTCCCGTGTAAGGAGGTAGGCTGTAATAATCACCAACACGCCTTTCTCGTCTCAACTCACTCTTCTTTTTCCAATCTCCCAGCAGACACATGGTTCCTGTTTAAGTGAAAGCACACCAGAACGAGAAACAGATGTGAGACAAAGTTTCAGTCTCCACAAATGGTTTATGTAATGTGTATTCCACTAGTCAGTGACCTCATGTGCTCCGATTTTATTCACTGCTCTCTGTGGTGCCGTGTCACAATCACCATTCTAACAAGACATGCATGCCTCTTCACACGTGTCAAGGTCTATATGCTTTCATTGAAACCACGCATTATCATGCCTACACAGAATATATGTACAGTGTAGACTGTAGTGTAACCTTGTCATGTAGCAGGCTCAGTAACATGAGGATACAATGGGTATAATTAAAGGGTATGATTACTCTGCAAGCTTTCCAAGCATTCCATCACAAACATCATCCATCACAAACATCATCTGCACATGCATACTCTTCTTCTCCATATCACTACATCATCTCCGTAGTGATGTGCAGTTCGCAAACGATTCGTTCTTTTTGAACGACTCTTTTTACTGACCCGAGAGTCATGACTCATTCATTTTAGTCGTTTGACCTGCTAGTGCTGGCCGCAATGAGTCCTACTGTAGGATTGATACACACTCCTCCAGCTCAGTGGCTCCAGAGACCTGCTCCGTCCACCAACTGCCTGTCATTATGCTCGCAGAAAAATAGATAATGAGCATAGAGAATTTAAAAAATACATGTTTCGAACTCATGATAGATCGCATGGTGCAAGAATGACTACAATTAATGTGTCATTGAATTTTATAATGGACACAGCTTTGTAGAACCAAAACATACACGCCCTCTCCTCAAAAAGAATTTAAACTCGGGAATTAATTGTTTGGGGGGCTGCAGTTCACAAACGATTGTGCTTATCACCCTCACAGCATTGCTGTGTCTTGGTTTCTCAAACGATTGCCTTGCCTGGTTTACCAACTACTTTTCTGATAGAGTTCAGTGTGTCAAATCGGAGGGCCTGTTGTCCGGATCTCTGGCAGTCTCTTTTGGGGTGCCACAGGGTTCAATTCTCTCGCCGACTCTCTTCTCAGTATACATTAATGATGTTGCTCTTGCTGCTGGTGATTCTCTGATCCACCTCTACGCAGACAACACCATTCTGTATACTTCTGGCCCTTCTTTGGACACTGTGTTAACTAACCTCCAGACGAGTTTCAATGCCATACAACTCTCCTTCCGTAGCCTCCAACTGCTCTTAAACTCAAGTAAAACTAAATGCATGCTCCTCAACCGATCACTGCCCGCACCTGCTCGCCCGTCCAGCATCACTACTCTGGACAGCTCTGACTGAGAATACGTGGACAACTACAAATACCTAGGTGTCTGGTTAGACTGTAAACTCTCCTTCCAGACTCACATTAAGCATCTCCAATCCAAAATTAAATCTAGAATGGGCTTCTTATATCGCAACAAAGCATCCTTCATTCATGCTGCCAAACATACCCTCGTAAAACTGACCATCCTATCGATCCTCGACTTCGGTGATGTCATCTTTAAAATAGCCTCCAACACTCCACTCAACAAATTGGATGCAGTCTATCACAGTGCAATCCGTTTTGTCACCAAAGCCCCATACACTGCCTACCACTGAGACCTGTACGCTCTCGTTGGTTGGCCCTTGCTTCATAATCGTCACCAAACCCACTGGCTACAGGCTATCGACAAGTCTCTGCTAGGTAAAGCCCTGCCTTATCTCAGCTCACTGGTCACCATAGCAGCACCCACTCGTAGCACGTGCTCCAGCAGGTATATCTCACTGGTCACCCCCAAAGCCAAATCCTCATTTGGTCGTCTTTCTCTGCTGCCAATGACTGGAACGAACTGCAAAAATCTTTGAAGCTAGAGACTCATATCTTCCTCACTAGCTTTAAGCACCAGCTGTCAGAGCAGCTCACAGTTCACTGCACATAACCCATCTGTAAACAGCCCATCTATCTACCTACCTCATCCCCATACTGTATTTATTTATTTATTTTGCTCCTTTGCACCCCAGTATCTCTACTTGCACATTCATCTTCTGCACATCTACCATTCCAGTGTTTAATTGCTATATTGTAATTACTTCGCCACCATGGCCTATTTATTGCCTTTAACTCCCTTATCTTACCTCATTTGCACTCACTTTTTGTTTTCTTTTGTTCTACTGTATTATTGTATTGTGTCAAATTGCTACGCTTTATCTTGGCCAGGTCGCAGTTGCAAATGAGAACTTGTTCTCAACTAGCCTACCTGGTTAAATAAAGGTGAAATAAATTTAAAAAAATAAAATAATGTTCTGTAATTCTGCCGCACAAAACAGAACAAACCTCTTAGTCCTCTGTGTGTCTGCAGTGACAGTGGGATCTCCTGCTCCAGCTCAGACAACTTCCTGGAAATGCATCCAGCGCAGAGACCGAAACACTGTCCTATGGGTAATTAGCATCCTTTTACTCATCACAGTAGCATACAATCACAGATAGAACCATATGGCTGAACCCAGATTGACATTTCAGAACAATAAGGTTCAATTTGATACAGAATGTTACAATTCTTTCAATTCCAATAGAACATAACAAAAGAGTGGGAGAAACACTGGCATGTTTAATCATGTTATCGACATGATTAAATGTCCATGTGGGCTGTACGTTGGTAAAAACTCTCGTTCTCTCAAACAAAAAATGACTGAACATAAAAGTTCAATCAGGAGAAACTGGACTATCCAGTCGCAGTACATTTTAATGACCTAAAACATGACATTTCCACCTTTTAGATTATTTTGTGGCATAGAGAAAGTTAAGATGTCAGACAGGGGAGGTGATAAAAATAATACTCCCAGCAAATGAGAATGTTTTGGGATTTTCACAATCCAGACATTATTTGCTCAAGGTCTTAATGACGAAAAATCGATGTATATGTTATGTTGTGAATGTGAACATAAATGAATGCCCCCCATTTCAGATTGCTCTGACGTTTTGCTTGCGCTGTACCCAATGATTTATGAAAACTTGCTTGGTAGGTCGATGTCCTCATTGTGATTTTACAGGCGTGTTTAATACGTTTTATGTACGCACTGTAATAGAATATTTGTGAAATGCAGATTGTTATATTTGGTAGCGCTTACTTGTTTTCCCTCGACTCCAACCCCATTCGATGCGTGGAACGGATGTGGGTGGGGCTAGGTCTACATAAGGGTGCAATTATTGTTTTTTAATTCACAAAAGCGTAAACTTACTAAACAGCAGTGATACTATCAAGAGCAGTGATACTATCAAGAGCAGTGATACTATCAAGAGCAGTGATACTATCAAGAGCAGTGATACTATCAAGAGCAGTGTGCAGACATTTAATCAATAAATAAAGATAATACCCTTACGTCTTTCTAAACACATCAAATATACTGTGACTTCGGAAAGTATTCAGACTCCTTGGCTTGTTCCACATTTTGTTAGGTTACAGCCTTATTCTAAAGTTGATTAAATCCATTTTTTTGCCCTCATCAATCTACAAACAATACCCCATAATGAAAAAGCGAAAACATTTTTGTGGGCTAATTTATATGAACAAAAACGTAAATATTACATTTACATAAGTATTCAGACCCTTTAGTGCTTTGTTGAAGCCCCTTTGGCAGTGATTACAGCCTCGAGTCTTTTTGGGTGTGACGCGACAAGCTTGGCACACCTGTATTTGGGGAGTTTCTCCTATTCTTGTCTGCAGATCCTCTCAAGCTTTGTCAGGTTGAATGGGGAGCGTTGTTGCACAATTATTTTGAGGTCTCTCTAGAGATGTTCAAGTCAGGGCTCTGGCTGGGCCACTCAAGAACATTCAGAGACTTGTCCTGATGTAACGGCTTTCTTTACGTGAAGGAGAGTCGGACCAAAATGCGGCGTGGCTACTTAGATTCATGTTTAATAAAACAAAGGAAACACGAATCAATAAAAGAACAATAAACGTAACGTGAAAACCGAAACAGCCTAAACTGGTGCAAACTAACACAAGAACAGGAACAAGGACAATCACCCACAAAACCCAACACCAAACAGGCTACCTAAATATGGTTCCCAATCAGAGACAATGACTAACACCTGCCTCTGATTGAGAACCATATCAGACCAAACATAGAACTAGACAAACTAGACATGTAACATAGAATGCCCACTCATATCACACCCTGACCAAACAAAACATAGAAACATACAAAGCAAACTATGGTCAGGGTGTGACACCTGAAGCCACTCCTGCGTTGTCTTGGCTGTTTGCTTAGGGTTGTTGTCCTGTTGGAAGGAGGTTTTTATCAAGGATCTCTGTGTACTTTGCTCCATTCATATTTGCCTCGATCCTGACTAGTCTCACAGTCCCTGCCACTGAAAAACATCCCCACATCATGATTCTGCCACCATCATGCTTCACCGTAGGGATAGTGCTAGATTTCCTCCAGCCGTAATGCTTGGCATTCAGGCCAAAGAGTTCAATCTTGGTTTCATCAGACCAGAGAATCTTGTTTCTCATGGTCTGAGACTTTAGGTGTCTTTTGGCAAACTCCAAGTGGGCTGTCGTGTGCATTTTACTGAGGAGTGGCTTCTGTCTGGCCACTCTATCATTAAGGCCTGATTGGTGGAGTGCTGCAGAGATGGTTGTCCTTCTGGAAGGTTCTCCCATCTTCACAGAGGAATTCTAGAGCTCTATCAGAGTGAGTATTGGGTTCTTGGTCACTTCCCTTCTCCTGATTGCTCAGTTTGGCAGGGCAGCCAGCTCTAGGAAGAGTCTCAGTGGTTCTAAACTTCTTCAATTTAAGAATGATGGAAGCCACTGTGTTCTTGGGGACCTTCAATGCTGCAGACATTTTTTAGTAACCCTTTCCCAGATCTGCACCTCGACACAATCTTGTCTCGGAGCTCTACAGACTATTTCTTCGACCTCATTGCTTGGTTTTTACTCTGTCATGCACTGTCAACTGTGGGACCTTTATATAGAAAGGTGTGTGCCTTTCCAAATCATGTCCAATCAATTGAATTTACCACAGGTGGACTCAATCAAGTTGTAGAAACATCTTAAGGATGATCAATGGAAACAGGATGCACCTGAGCTTAATTTCGAGTCATAGTGAAGGGTCTGAATACTTATGTAAATAAGGTATCTGTTATTTATTTTGAATACATTTGCAAACCTAAAAAAACTGTTTTCGCTTTGTCATTATGGGGTATTGTGTGTAGACCGATGGAGTTTTTTTATTTCATCAATTTTAGAAAAAAGCTGTAAAGTAACTATATGTGGAAAAAGTTGATGGGTCTGAATACTTCCCGAAGGCACTGTATTTATTCATGTTCATCACACATTTGTTAAAGCGATAGTTCACTAAATTGACAAATACTCTATATCCTATGGAAAACTAGCAACACTGCTAAAGTTTAGCCCTGGGTGATATATTTTTCTGGTCTCTGACACCCGAAATCAGTAAACTATTTGCTAGTTATCAATAAACTGTAGTACATTTTTTATTTTAGTTTTCATATTGCTATAGAACAAGTCAACAAAATAGCGATGCCTCTCCAATCGGCCTTAAACAAGCTGTAAGGCCGCTGCATTTAATTATTTTTACCGCAAAGACCATTCTTCAGAAAAAGTGGTGAAAAATGTCTAAGTACTTGCAAAAGCAGACCAGAACTTATGATACGAATAATGAAGGACTTGTGCAAAATGAAGGTTCTATTTGCAAAATGTGTGGTTGGAGATAATTAGTATTTTTCAAGTCCCAGATCTCAGAACTGTTTTGTCTTCTTCTCTCATGACTCAATAAGTACATCACCTTACATACAATTATTTTGTATTTACAACCCAGCATTGTGTGTTTGGATTGCAGCTAGAACCAAGTTCAAAGGTGTTGGCACAGACATAACTTTTTTGTTCATTGTAAATGGACTTTTAAACAAATCTGACATCTCAGATGTGAAGGACCACCTGTCACGCCCTGACCATAGAGAGCCCTTGTTTCTCTATGGTGTAGTAGGTCAGGGCGTGACTAGGGGGTATTCTAGTTTATCATTTCTATGTTGTGTTCTAGTTTATATTTTCTATGTTGGTGTTTTGTATGATTCCCAATTAGAGGCAGCTGGTAATCGTTGTCTCTAATTGGGGATCATATTTAAGTAGCTATTTTTCCCACCTGTGTTTGTGGGATATTATATTTTGTGTTTGTGCATGTGCACCACGTAGTCACGTTCCGTTGTTCATTTATTTGATTAATTGTTTTTGGCTTAAGTTTCACTTTGGAATAAATATGTGGTACTCAATATCTGCTGCGCCTTGGTCCTGTTCTTACGACAGCCGTGACACCACCTAAAGAACAGCTTTATGTGAACAACCCATTCTTGACCAACATGTCAGATAGATCCTTATACTCCCAAGGTCTCGATTAACAAATAACTATGCAACACTTCCAATGATTTACATTTCTCACAACTGACACCAGTTTGGCACCAAAACATTTACAACAAAGACCTATTGGCATTGTAAAATAAATAGAAGTGTGTGCAATATATAAAGGATATTTCATGCTGAAAAACTATCATATTAAACACCAATGTTATTCATTTAGTTGATGGGATATATTTAGGATAATGTTTTACAGCTTTGTCATTCCATTTGTTATATTACAATTATATTTGATTATTCTATACCTATATAATATATATGTTATATATATTATATGTTGTGAAAATTCCATAAAAAAACTTGAATGTGTCCAAAATGTCAGTAGTTTACTGGTAAACTTCGAAGGTTATCTGAAATATACCCTCCCTTTGCAACCCTAGGTCTCATATCATCTCTCTCTTCCTGATAGTTTCCCTATGTGAGGATCCAGAGACAGGCACCTGGTCGCTGGACATTGAAGACTTGTTGAGGTTCTCCTCTCAGGTGGCTCAGGGAATGGACTTCCTGGCATCCAAAAATGTAATAGAACAATACAAATGGAATTAATAACATAACTCATGTAGTATAACATGCAGATGCACACATGTACATATGAATGACGCCTATGTTGTCTTCGTGCAGTGCATTCACAGGGACGTGGCGGCTAGGAACGTCCTCTTGACCGATGGCCGTGTGGCTAAGATCTGCGACTTCGGCCTCGCCAGAGACATCGAGAATGACTCCAACTATGTGGTGAAAGGAAATGTGAGTAAATAACATATCAAGATATCACTTTAGTTTTAGAGGCTCCGATCCTTGAATGATTGCGAACTATGATATGATGATGATCTCTAAATCTATTGTATTCCCAGGCCCGTCTGCCAGTGAAGTGGATGGCCCCTGAGAGCATCTTTGAATGTGTGTACACAGTGAAGAGTGACGTCTGGTCCTATGGGATACTGCTGTGGGAGATCTTCTCTCTGGGTGGGTCACACTGGCATGTGATGACAAAAATACTGTCTTATGTTGAATTAATCAAAGTTTGTGTCCAAATGAAATATCTGAAATAAATATTTGGTTGGTATTTCTAGGTAAGAGCCCATACCCTAATGTTGTGGTGGACAACCGGTTCTACAAGATGATCAAAGATGGATGCTACATGTCTCAGCCAGACTTTGCCCCTCCAGAAATGTGAGTATTGTACTTCAAGATTGGTAAATCAGTGACGAGATATGACGTTACCTGACAGCCTGCTGCACTATCTGAAACTGATTGTTCTCCTCAGATACACCATCATGAAAATGTGCTGGAACCTGGAACCAACAGAGCGTCCAACCTTCAGTACCATCGGCCAACTTATCCAAAGGCTACTGCCTGACCAGCCAGACCATGTAAGATGGACTTAAGTGACACACTGCCTAGTGGTTAGAGCATTAGGCCAGTAACCGAAAGGTTGCTGGATTGAATCCCCGAGCTGACAAGGTAAAAATCTGTCGTTCTGCCCCTGAGTAAGGCAGTTAACAAACTCTTCCCCGGGCACCGTGAATGTCGATTAAGGCAGCCCCCCACACCTCTCTGATTCAAATGCGGAAGACACATTTCAGTTGAAGGCATTCAGTTGTACAACAGACTAGGAATCTCCCTTTCACTGTGGAACATATTTTAAAGTTTAGTCTCTCTCTTAGCATTCCACTAACTTCTAATCATTCCCTACAGCTAGATCTACTGTACTTCTAAAATGTATTTAGAGTTTGTGGAAGTGTATCATTTGGTGGGAAAAAAAGTTTTTGAATGTGATACTAAGTATCCTGACTTCTGCCAGACCTACAGGAATGTGCAGGATAAGACTCCACAGCAGGGGGCAGGAGAGCAGGGGGACCCAGCTAAGACGAATGGGGATTGTGATCAGACACTGAACCAGGAGGGAGAGGAGGAGCCCCTGATGAAAAAGAACAACTACCAGTTCTGCTGAGAGCACATCAGGCCATCATCAATGACTATACATTCACGTTAACATCTGTCAATCACAGGCAAGAGATGGGTGGATACACACCAGTTTATCCAAATGTCTTGATTCTCATTGTACTGAACATGATTTCAGTGCTATACAGTAGCTGCCAGTAAGCCACATTGGGAACTAAGCTTTTATGTCTTGATCATGTTATGCCTTGATCATTGATCAAATGACCAAAAGCTCATAATTAGGTCATATAAATCTAATTATCTTTAAAGCTGCAATATGTACGCTTTTGGGTGACCCCACCAAATTCACATAGAAATGTGAGGTATAGATCTGTCATTCGCAGTGAAAGCAAGTCTAAGAAGCAGTAGATCTGTTCTGTGCACTATTTCTGTTCTGTGCACTGCTTTTCCATTCACAAGTTTAGTTTTTGCATCTTTCACTTTCTATTTTGTAGACAAGCTTCAAGCAGCTGAAAAAAACAATATATGTTGTTATTTCACAGCGGTTTAGACGGTACAATGATTCACAACACTATACTTGCTTGTTTTGTCATAAACTGAAATGAGGCATACTATTAGAATGTTAGTAACCAGGAAATGGCTGAGCGATTTATAGATAATGTACCTTTAACATTTATGAGATACTTTACTAACTGATCTAACCGGCTTGATAAACTTGATGAATGTCTATTGGAGAATAAAGGCAGTTACATATGCAGCTTTATGATTCCAAAACTCCCAAAATTCTCAACACCAATTTTACTGAACTGAGATCAACATTTCAGCACGCCTAAGCAGCACAAAAAGACATAGTTATTGCAAACGTTTTACTATTATAGTGTATAGTAGCAACATAGTCTCTTTTGAAAGTTTTTCTTGAGTGTTTGAAAATCTGAAGTGTGTGAACTTCAATGGAACCAAACAAATGATTTCTGTTTTTTGTCTTGCCTTCAGCGTAAGAAATGCTGTACATTCAACTGAAACGTACTGTAACTCTTGGCACGCTCAACACCAGCTTCACAAAATAGTGACCTGGAATGAATTTCAATTAACAGGTGTGCCTTGTTCATTTGTGGAATTTCTTTCTTTCTTAATGTTTTTGAGCCAATCAGTTATTGTGCGGAAAACTTCAAGAACTTTCAAAGTTTCTTCAAGTGCAGTCGCAAAAACCGTAAAGCGCTATGATGAAACTGGCTCTCATGAGGACTGCCACAGGAAAGGAAGACTCAGTGTTACCTCTGCTGCAGAATATAAATTCATTAGAGTTAACTGAACCTCAGATTGCAGCCGAAATAACAGAGGAGACTGCGTGAATCAGGCTTTCATGGTCAAATTGCTGCAAATAAACCACTACTAAAGGACACCAATAAGAAGAAGAGACTAGCCAAGAAACACGAGCAATGGACATTAGACACGTGGAAATCTGACCATTGGTCTGATGAGTCCAAAATTCAGATTTTTGGTTCCAACCGCTAAAGGTGAATGGATGATGTCCACACGTGTGGTTCCCACCGTGAAGCATGGAGGAGGAGGTGTGATGGTGCTTTGTTGGTGTCACTCTCTTATTTATTTTTTATAGGCAAGGCAAACTTAACCAGCATGGCTACCACAGCATTCTGCAGCAATACATCATCCCATCTGGTTTGAGCTTATAATTTGACTTCAACAGGACAATGACCCAAATCACACCTCCAGGCTGTGTAACTGAACAAGGAGAGTGATTGAGTGCTGCATCAGATGACCTGGCTTCCACAATCACCCGACCTCAACCCAACTGAGATGGTTTGGGATCAATTAGATCACAGTGTGAAGGAAAAGCAGCCAACAAGTGCTAAGCATATGTGGGAACTCCTTCAAGACTGTTGGAAAGGCATTCCTCATGAAGCTGGTTGAGAGAATGCCAAGAGTTTGCAAAGCTGTCATTAAGGCAAAAGGTGGCTACTTTGAACAATCTAAAATACATTTGTGTTGTTTTTAGTTACTACATGATTCCATATGTGTTATTTCATAGTGTTGATGTCTTCACTATTATTCTACAATGAAGAAAATAGTAAAAATAAAGAAAAACCTTGAATGAGTAAGTGTGTCCAAACCTTTGACTGGTACAGTATATTTATACAGTGCATTCGGACCCTTTGACTTTTCCACATTTTGGTACATTACAGCCTAAGTCTAAAATGCACATAAAACATTTTCCTCAATCTACACACAATACCCCATAATGACAAAGGGAATAAAGGTTTTTATATTTTTTTTGCACATGTATATTGTAACAACCCTGGGTTTATAAGCGCAGAAATCGACTCTGCCGCACGAGCATGCTTTTGCGGCACAGTCGATAGCGCGCCGGACCTCGGACTCGAAGGTCGAGGGTTCGAGACCTGCTCCCTGCTGTTTCATTACAATATAAAAAAATGAAATACCATACACACGTAAGTATTCAGGCCCTTTGCTATGAGACTCGAAATTGAGCTCAGGTGAATCTTTTTTTTCATTGATCATCCTTGATGTTTCTACAACCTGATTGGAGTCCACCTGTGGTAAATTCAATTGATTGGACATGATTTGGAAAAGCACACACCTGTCTATATCAAGGCTCGCATAGTTGACAGTGCATGTAAGAGTGAAAATCAAGCCACGAGGTCGAAGGAATTGTCCATAGAGCTCCGAGACAGGATTGCGTTGAGACAGATATCTGGGGAAGGGTACCAAAAAAAGTCTGCAGCATTTAAGGTCCCTAAGAACACAGTGGCCTCCATCATTCTTAAATGGAAGAAGTTTGAAACCACCAAGACTCTTCCCAGAGCTGGCTGCCTGGCCAAACTGACAAAATCGGGTGAGAAAGGCTTTGGTCAGGGAGGTGACTAAGAACACGATGCTCACTCTGACAAAGCTCCTCTGTAGAGATGGGAGAACCTTCCAGAAGGACAACCATCTCTGCAGCACTCCACCAATCCGGCTTTTATGGTAGAGTGGCCAGACGACAGCCACTCCTCAGTAAAAGGCACATGACAGCTCGCTTGGAGTTTTCCAAAAAGGGACCTAAAGGACTCAGACCATGAGGAACAAGATGCTCTGGTCTGATGAAACCAAGATTGAACTCGAAGGCCTGAATGCCAAGCGTCACGTCTAGAGGAAACCTGGCACCATCCCCACGGTGAAGCATGGTGGTGGCAGCATCATGCGGTGGGGATGTTTTTCAGCGGCAGGGACTGGGAGACTAGTCATGATTGAGGGAAAGATGAACGGAGCAAAGTACAGAGAGATCCTTGATGCAAACCAGCTCCCGAGCGCTCAGGACCTCAGACCTTCACCTTCAAACAGGACCACGAACCTAAGCACACAGCCAAGTTTTTTTATTTGTAAAAAAATTTGCAAATATTTCTAAAAACCTATATTTGCTTTATCATTATGGGGTATTATGTGTAGATTGATGAGGGGGAAAACGATTTAAACCATTTTAGAACAAGGCTGTAACTTAACAAAATGTGGCAAAAGTCAAGGGGTCTGAATAATTTCCGAATGCACTGTGTGAGTAAACGCAACCCTAGATTTGTGTCAGGGCTATATCTCGTGGAAGTATGAAATAGTATGAATAAATTCCTCAAAACACATTTCAATCATTTCAATCATTTTTTGAAAATGTTGGTAACCCCTTTTATAAAAGTGATAATTGCCTCAGAGCCGGTGTTCGTGCCAATATATCCTACAAACACCGGCTTCTCGGGCATTATCACTTAAATATATACTAAGTGTACAAAACATTAAAGACGACCAGATGACCAGGTGAATCCAGGTGAAAGCTATGATCCCTTATTGACGTCACTTGTTAAATCCACTTTAAATCAGTGTAGATGAAGATTTTTAAGCCTTGAGACATGGATTGTGTATGTGTTCCATTCAGAGAGTGAACGGGCAAGACAATAGCTTTAAGTGCTTTGAACAGGTTATGGTAGTAGGTGCCAAGAACTGCAACACTGGTTCGTTTTTCACGCTCAACAGTTTCCTGTGCGTCTCAAGAATACCCCACCACCCAAAGGACATCCAACCAACTTGACACCACTGTGGAGTGTTATGCTATGAATTTCATTGACTCCACAAAACCAGTCCCGGTAAAGGGTACATTTTCCCGTGCATATAACTTGTTTTGAGGAAGTCGAGTGTGTATACACATACCCAAAAATGTGCATATTAGCTTTTATTTTTACTACCAGGAAGTGCTGAATTTTGCACAGATTTCTTGAAAACAAAGAGTCCAGACATTGCAAAAAACGGTCAAGTTACTTTTTTGCAATTCTGGAAGATGACACCCTCCCTTCATAACCACAAAAACTAACCATAAAAAAATAAGAATTCAGAAGAGGGGTTGGATATAAAAAAAGGTAAGTCTGAGTGATGACAATCCACAGGTGAATAACTGTCATTTATGCTGATCCTTCATGGACAGTTGCCCAATTTAACTCATTCCCCTGTGTGTGACTGTTTGTGACACTAGGGGGTACCCTTGCACACAATTTATTAACAGAGTTCTAACGAAACAGCCACTCGGGCTCCATCTCAGATTGACCCTCACCGACATCCTCTTCACTGTGTGGCCACGTCACGTACTTTCTATAGCCCGTTCTATTACGTCGTTATGAGCCAGACAGCTTGGAGTGTGGCTCGCTGAGAGTAACTTCAGACTAACCTGAGACCAATGTTTCCTTCTAATAAAACCCCACAGAGATACAATAGTCATGAAAGCGAGGTCCACTGTCAGATAAAGAATTCTCCCTACTGTGCTCTCAGCAAAGGACATTGCTGTATTAACCTCTCGGGCCCTTTCCCAAACTTTCATGAAAGCTCCTGCATTTTAAAAGACGCCTGAGGGCTATATTTGTCTGAGACAAAATAGTTTGAGAGGCCTTCTATATTTAAAGGAATTACAAAACAAAGCCAAATGAAGGCTTCGCTTTCAGAGTTGCCATCTGAAAAGTGCTGAAACCTCAATCTCTAATGGGTACATACAGTAACATAGATCTGTCTTGGTTCTATGATAATGGTGTTTGGGTTTGTGTTTTCCTGTGAAACCATTGAGGGCCCCAGGCCATGGCCCACAGTGTATGTTGGAGAAAGACAACATTCCATCGTGTTTCCTGCCATTAATCCAGAGCAGGTTCCTGGGAACCTGCCTGTCACTCACATCGCAGAGATTTACTGGGTCTGAGGCTGGATCTGAAAAGCTTCCGCCTTGTTCTCATGTCTCACCTGCAGCCTTTGTCTGTAACGTTACACACTGGGATGACATTTCAATTACCTTTGTCTTCTTTTATTTGGCAGAATAAAACTCATTTTCTGGCATCTGTTGCCCATCAACCCTTCGTTGTGATTAGATCACATCTGCTAAGAGAATCTACAGAGATCTATTGCATCTAACAGCGTTTATGAATCGCGTATACCAACTTCATGCTTTACACATCCTTCAAATTTGATACGTGCACATTTAATGTGCCAATCCAACCCCAAAATGCAGCGTAGATTTGATCTATTTTATGGTTATTGTCTACCAATCCAGCCATATTGTAATCCCCTTTCCGTCACAACTTAGTCTTTGCCTCATTGTAGAGTTCACATTTGTGAGTTGCGTTAGGTGCGAGCTCCAACACGTCCCCAATAGTAAGGGATCTACCGCACACAGATATCTCAGATATGCACTGGCAAGACCTGCTACTGTGCACTACAAAAGCCTTGATCGCCTCCAGCACTAAAGGCACTAGTAAGATTTGTACTCATAAAATTTGACATTTATTAAAAAGGGTATGTGGAGAGAAGAGAGTTGTGGCCCGAGAGAGGAGCTGCTCATCACTACTGTGTCATGCAGAATATTGTCTAGTCTACAAACTGGAGCAATCTTTGGTAGTCCCAAGGACGAGCTGTTGAGCTTACAGCATACGATGGCCAGCTGCTGACTTTCACCCTGCAATACCACTCGTCTTCCATTTACTTTCTCTGTTACTCCAACTTAGAGACAATTCATATACAGAACACTTGTGCTCCAGTTATACAGTATGTTATGTGAGTGTGTCTCAGTTTGAAAACAACAACCCCCCCCCACACACACACACACACACACACACACACACACACACACACGCACACACACACACACAAAACTCCAGGCTACAGTGAGTCTCTATCACCCGGGAGAAAACAATGGGGGAAACAGAGCAGTTGTTGGGTGGAAATTAGTGTTTTGGCTGTGGGAGAATTGAATTAGCCAGATATTGTAGATGGGGAGATGTTCATTAGGAGCGGGATAAACATGGCCCTACTTGAGAGGATTGAGCCCATTAAGTGTAATGACTGTGGCTGGCCAGAGCCAAGCCATACTCGCTGCCTGGCTGGCTGTCCCCACGCCAGCAGCATGATGACGACAGATGTATAGCAGTTGTACACTAGGTGGACTCAAACAACCGCATTCAACAAGTAAGATGTGAGATTGCTTTGCAGATATTGATTAAAGACCATTGCATCAATACACTCTTCGGGGGAAAAAAGTTCTATCTAGAACCTAAAAGGGTTATTTGGCTGCCCCCATAGGAGAACCCTTTGAAGAACCCTTATTGGTTCCAGGTAGAACCCTTTTGGTTACAGGTAAAACCCCTTTTGGGTTTCAGGTAGAACCCTTTCCACAGAGGGTTCTACATGGAACCCAAAGGGGTTCTACCTGGAACCAAAAATGATTCTTCTGTCGGGACAGCCGAAATACACTTTCGGAACCTTTTTTCTAAGACTGTACCAAGGAATCAGGGAAGTCAACTTCTCAGCATAGCCATATTCAATGACTCAAAATGTGTAAATCCTTTCATACAGCATAGTAACTCATAAACAGCCCTATCTGTACTACTAAAATAAAAACAAATGCCATTTAGCAGATGTTTTTACCCAAAGCAATGTACAGTAATGCATGTGTACATTTTTAAATATGGGTTGTCCCAGGAATCAAACCCACTACCCCGGCTTTACAAGCACTATGTTCTACCAACTTAGGTACAAATGACCACAACTCCTGCTGCTCAATCATCCATGAAAATAAACATTGCTGTACAGTTGGACTGACTATTCACTCACTAGACCACCATGCCAGCATTGACACCCATGTCAGGGATTTGCAAAGACAGGCATGACATATCTAAAGTTTACTGTAGACTGGGAGGGTCGAGGAGGACAGTAGACAATCATACAGCAAATAGTAAGGGCGATCATGCAGTTTGGTAGGTTATGTTTCGATAGCATTGAATCATAGAATGAGTGCTTCTGCTCTCCCCTCTTTACAGAACAGTACAGTAGACCACCCTGAAAAGCAGGAGGCCAGGTGGTATGGTGATAAGAGAAGAGGCCAAGTCAGATACGAACACCTTTCTGGAGAAGCACATTGCCTCGGCATGTTACAGGGAAATATACAGAGTGAGCATTTGAAAATAAGAGATTATACTGTAGATATGGAAAATATAGCACCTTAAAAAGTGTGCTCACCAAGCATCAGAGACAACAGTACTCACTGGTGCACAGGCTCACACACACACACTAACTCCCAGTCTGAAGAGGCGGTGGCAGCTACTCCCAAAACAGAGAGAGTGAAAGGGAGAGAGAGAAAGGAGGGCACTCTGCCGAGGGAGCCTGCCTGCTGTCACATGTGTCTGCGCTCACTTCCTCTGTACTCGGGCTTCACTGGAGACAGACACAACCCTACACTCTCTCACCCCATCTGGACCTGCAGGAGCCCCTATGGAATCTGGCCTCTCAAACTCTACACCTCTTTTCTGATTAAGATCATCTACAAGGATCTGATTCCAAATACAAAGCCTTCAGAGGGAAACTCAAGGGAGTAGCGATGGAAATACTTGGAATGAAACAATGAAAGTGGTCTTACATGTTGTACGAAGTGAAAGAAAATACTTCCTGGAGGAAAATGCTGTGTTTGAAAGGCACTCTACGGGGCTCATCTTATCTCAAGGTCAGTTCCTGGCTAAGGAACGAGGAGATCCTTGTGCTCTGTGGGATGAGAGTTCAACTGTGGGGCATTAGCTGATCCTTCATCATCTCCCCCTCGTCCTCCTCCCGCTCCCCCTTTCATCCCAGACACACCATGTGGATATTATCTTTAGTCCTTTGGATTCTCAATGTCACCAATCTCACTCATGGTTATGACTATGATGAGTACCCGGGTGAGGAGGACACAAAGGTGAGTAACTAAACAACACGCTGCTGCTTTTGGATGATGTGTCATATTGTACGGTACAGATAAGAATTGGCCAGACGAGGCTTTTTCCCGATGAACCTTCATTATGCTCAGAACTCTGATTTCAGTACAGAAATAAATAGGCATGTGAAGGTAATAGACTACTGTTATTGACTAAATCAGTGTGTTGATTAAATTAGTTGTCACAATAGTTTTTTTTAAAAGAGACAGGCAGTTTCCTTGTTACTCGTCAGTGCTTTCACTACAGCGGGTGTGTCTTTAGTTGGGCAATAAAACATCCTCCTCGCCTTGTGGCTACATTGTGCATCATTAAAGGTGAATGAGTTAGTCATGTTGTACCTGTCTACTTCCACTATTGAGGCGGGTAGTAGGCAATACCTTTAGACAGACGTCTGCCGTTGAAAAGGTTGAATGGAGAGAGAGGGACTGTCAATTTGGACAAAAGGAGACGAGTGAGGTTGAATAGCAAAAGTGACTAGGGATGGTTACAATTGAGTTGGCTACCTTGTTTAAATTGTGAGGTAAACTGACAATGGGTTGTGTGTGATGATAAACACTCACCCTGAGCGATCGATCGTGTGGGAGGTATACACCATTTATCTATTGGTCAGCCATGACCTCATGTTGCCAAGGGGATGACCTCATGTTGTGTGATCTGAGCAGGAGCTTACCGTCAGCCACAAGGGGTGACATTTGCAAGTCCAGTGGAACCGAAATCACACAAGCGGCTTACATAAAAGGCCACGTTCAAAATGTGAATAATAAACAACGTTAGAAGCAGCTACAGAAAGTATTCAAACCCCTTGACTTATTCCACATTTTTTTGTGCTACAGCCTGAATTCAAAAAGTATTTAAAAAAAATAATTCTCACCCATCTACACACAGTACCCCATAATGACTAAGTGAAAATATATTTTTTAGATTTTTTTGCAAATGTATTGAAATTGAAATACAGAACCATCTAATTTACATAAGCATTCACACCCCTGAGTCAATACCTTGTAGAAAGCACATTTTGCAGCATTTGAATAGCTTTAAGAGCTTTCACACCTGGATTGTACATTTGCCCATTATTCTTTTAAAAAATTCTTCAAGCTCTGTCAAATTGGTTGTTCATCATTGCTAGACAACCATTTTCAGGTCTTACCATAGATTGTCAAGTAGATTTAAGTCAAAACTGTAACTCGGCCAACATTCCCTGACTTCTTGGTAAGGAACTCCAGTGTAGATTTGGCCTTGTGTTCTAGGTTATTGTCCTGCTGAAAGGTGAATTCATCTCCCAGTGTGTGGTGGAAAGCAGACTAAACCAGGTTTCCTCTAGGATTTTG
Organism: Oncorhynchus masou masou; assembly: GCF_036934945.1. Taxonomy (NCBI): domain Eukaryota; kingdom Metazoa; phylum Chordata; class Actinopteri; order Salmoniformes; family Salmonidae; genus Oncorhynchus; species Oncorhynchus masou. The sequence continues at coordinate 48,783,347 of NC_088223.1, read as the reverse complement.
CCTGAGCTTAAATCCATCCCATTTAATGCTCTCCCGTCCTTAATGATTACACACATACCCATAACATGATGCAGCCACCACTATGCTTGAAAATGGAGAGCGATACTCAGTAATGTGTTATATTGGATTTACCCCAAACATAACACTTTGTATTCAGGACAAAAAAAGTTCATTGCTTTGCAACATTTTTTGCAGCATTACTTTAGTACCTTGTTGCAAACAGGATGCATGTTTTTTTTAAATATTTTAATCTGTACATGCTTCCTTCTTTTCACTCAGTCATCTATGTTAGTAGTGTGGAGTAACGACAATGTTGTTGATTCATCCTCAGTTTTCTCCTATCACAGCCATTCAACTCTGTAACTGTTTTAAAGTCACCAGCAGTTTCCTTCCTCTCCGGAAACTGAGTTAGGAAGGACACCTGTGTCTTTGTAGTGACTGGGTGTATTGATACACCATCCAAAGTGTAATTAATAATATCACCATGCTCAAAGGCATTTTCTATGTCTGCTTTTTATTTTTTTTACCCATCTACCAATAGTTGCCCTTCTTTGCAAGGCACTGGAGAACATCCCTGGTCTTTGTGGTTAAATCTGTGTTTGAAATTCACTGCTTGACTGAGGAACAGATACTAGTATGTGAGGTAATCAATTAAAAATCATGTTAAACACCGTTATTGCACACAGAGACCATGCAACTTATTATGTGACTTAAGCACATGTTTACTCCTGGACTTATTTAGGCTTGCCGTGACAAAGAGATTGAATACTTATTGACTCCAGACATTTCAGCATTTCATTTGGTTTTAATTCACTTGTAAAAATAAAAAATAAATGTTGTTTTTTTTTAGATAAAAAAACTTATTCCACTTTGACATTATGGGGTATTGTGTGTAGGCCAGTGACAATTCCGGCTGTGACAACAACCACATGTGGAAAAAGTCATGGGGTGTGAATACTTTCTGAAGGACCTATAACGTATATTTGAAAATGTCTGATAGTGAACTCAAGGCTTTCATCTGAAAATGGAGACCTTTGATTGTAACAGACATAATAACCTTGTTCCTTATCTCTAGGAAAGAACTTGGCTGATCTCAATGGAAAAAAATATGATCTTGCGTTGCTTTGTTTTCCCTGGGCTCAGACAGACACAGTGCTCCATACTGGCTCAGTTTCCATTCCATCCCTGACAGAAGTGACAGTCTAGCATTACCAACCTGGGGGAAAAAATAACAGCATTTGTTTCCATAAGAGATAATGACAAGGTAGCACCCAGGCTGCTTGGTGGGTGTTGATCTCTGAGGCAGACAGTGATAATGTTACAGTGACGCCCTTAGGGTTCTTACCGTAGTAGTGACAGATTACAACTTAGTTACAGACAGTTCTGAATTATCAAATGGTCTTTATTAAAAACATGTTTTTTTCTATATGTTGAGATACCTATCCGTGTCATTTTATATATTATTTTCTACATAATATATTGCAGTGGATGATCAACATAAACTGAATTTTGGTAGATCAACGATATGAATTTGATGTTCTCATTGCTCATTTTCCCGATTCCTCATCAGGCCCCACTGGTTGGCGAAGGTATTAGTGGTTTGGACACCGTCTCCAATGTGGACGAGCTGGTGGAGCTGTTGTACCCAGAGTACAGTCTGGTGCAGCACTGCCTACGTAGGAAAGCCTTGCGCACCTCCCCTCCTCTCCATGCTGAAGACGATATCTGGGCCTGGGGCAAGCCCAGGGAGCTGGCACTGGTCAAGTCTGACAGCACAATTGAAGGTAAGGCTCTACAGTCGAATGGCCCTAACAACAGCAAACACCAATTGAGAAACTCTCCTTCCAGACCCATATCAAACATCTCCAATCGAAAATCAAATCAAGAGTCGGCTTTCTATTCCATAACAAAGCCTCCTTCACTCACGCTGCCAAGCTTACCCTAGTAAAACTGACTATCCTACCGATCCTCGACTTCGGCGATGTCATCTACAAAATTGCTTCCAACACTCTTCTCAGCAAACTGGATGCAGTTTATCGCAGTGCCATCCGTTTTGTCACTAAAGCACCTTATACTACCCACCACTGCGACTTGTATGCTCTAGTCGGCTGACCCTCGCTACATATTCGTCACAAGACCCACTGGCTCCAGGTCGTCTACAAGGCCATGCTAGGTAAAGCTCCGCCTTATCTCAGTTCACTGGTCACGATGGCAACACCCATCCGTAGCACGCGCTCCAGCAGGTGTATCTCACTGATCATCCCTAAAGCCAACACCTCATTCGGCCGCCTCTCGTTCCAGTACTCTGCTGCCTGTGACTGGAACGAATTGCAAAAATCGCTGAAGTTGGAGACCTTTATCTCCCTCACCAACTTCAAACATCAGCTATCTGAGCAGCTAACCGATCGCTGCAGCTGTACATAATCTATTGGTAAATAGCCCACCCATTTTCACCTACCTCATCCCCACAGTTTTTATTTATTTACTTTTCTGCTCTTTTGCACACCAATATCTCTACCTGTACATGATCATTTATCAATCCAGTGTTAATCTGCAATATTGTAATTATTCGCCTACCTCCTCATGCCTTTTGCACACTTTGTATAGAGACTCCCCTTTTTTTTCTTTTTTCTACTGTGTTATTGACTTGTTAATTATTTACTCCATGTGTAACTCTGTGTTGTCTGTTCACACTGCTATGCTTTATCTTGGCCAGGTCGCAGTTGTAAATGAGAACTTGTTCTCAACTAGCCTACCTGGTTAAATAAAGGTTAAATAAAAAAATATAAAAAAATAAAAGAGAACGTTGTCTGCCTATCTCACACGGGAGAACTGCTAGCGTGATAGCCCATTTCTCCCCCCCCCCCCCCCCCAAACCCACAGATGGGAGCAGTACAGCTGTGTGTCGTTGTTAAAAAGGAGAGAGAAAAGCCTGTTCTTGTTTTCCTAACAGTTAAAGAGGCCCCTCACTCTTCCCTCCCCACTCATCAGAGACTGAGTGTTCTCTCTCTCTGCGCTCTAGTATAAACTAGCTGTGTCTGCTTCCTGATCACAAGAGCTCACCACAGAAGATATAGGCCCTACTGGAGAACTGATTAAGGCTGAGTGGACCCTTATAACCTAAAGGACAATGATAGGAGGTGGCCTGGCCTCAGTTCACCCATTTACACAACAGACCTCCAGATGCCATTGAGAGAAAGTTGTAAAAAGGGCACATTACAAAACTGTTGATCTTGCTCCATTGCCTTTCATTGACCAGCCCCAACCTCTATGAAATGATGCCAGAAACAATTCAAAGAAAGGACATCAGATCCACAGACTAAAATTAAGCAAACAGTCAGCTCCAGTGACTAAAGGTCTTATGAAGGAAACAGTCACGCTGGACAATCAAACAGTCACGCTGGACAATCAAACAGTCACGCTGGACAATCAAACAGTCACGCTGGACAATCAAACAGTCACGCTGGACAATCAAACAGTCACGCTGGACAATCAAACAGTTACGCTGGACAATAAAAACAGTCACGCTGGACAATCAAACAGTCACGCTGGACAATCAAACAGTCACGCTGGACAATCAAACAGTCACACTGGACAATCAAACAGTCACGCTGGACAATCAAACAGTCATGCTGGACAATCGACCAGTGGCAGAAAGTAGAACATCAGATTGAATTAGAAGACATTAAACAATGATACTTTACAAGAGACATCCCAATCCCAAGATGAAAGAGCTGGGCAAACACAGTCAAAGCCACCTATTGTGTCCTTCCATCAGACAATATAATAGACGTTTATTGGCCAGACGCCAAGTTGTCTAAAAAGTTAATATCATTAGGGGTTAGCTTTTCTCATTCTCCTCTCTTTGAGTATTTGCAGTCTGTTGTCCTCATATTCTGTTGCCGAGACAAATTGCACATTGTTGCGGTGATCATCCGACAACAGAAATTGCACTAAAAAGGAAATTGTTTGTTGAATTCAATCTATTAAAACATGGACATTACTCTTACACAATGTGGCTTAGTGGGTGGCAGTGTGGTTCTGTGGTTAAGTTATTGGGATGGGCTTTCCAAAAGGAAATTGCCCTTTACAAATCCAACCAAATTTGTAGGTGGGGGATGCTGTCGATGAGGTTGCAACCAATTAGCGCAGCAATATAGCCTAATAATGCAGCTACATTATTACCTGGGTGGCTGAAGATGGTCAAAAACAGAATGTTCCCAACGATTCTATTCCACATTAGTCAGGATTAGATATTATTCTCTAGACCTTGGTGGTCCTGTGTGGCTCAGTCGGTAGAGCATGGTGCTTGCAACGCCACGGGTTCGTTTCCCGCTGGGACCACCCATACGTAAAACGTACGCACGCTCAAGTCGCTTTGGATAAAAGCGTCTGCTAAACTGCATATTGTATTATATCATCCCTGATAACCTGTCTCTGCTAACGCCACTCCATACATCCCCAGTCATTCTGGAGGAGATCCAGCGTACCATGTGTACTCCTCGGGAGGTGTGTCTGGAGGTGTCTAAGGAGTACCCGGAGAGCACCAGTCACTTCTACGTGCCTCGCTGTGTGTCTGTGCACCGCTGTGGGGGCTGCTGTCCCCAGGAGGGTCTGTACTGCACCAACACCAGCCACATCTACATCAACAAGACGGTGAGCAGCGGAGGACAAACTAGATATCATTCAACATTTTAAAATGACCCTACTGTACAGCGTAACACTTTACATCAAGTCTCTCTTATACCCGCGTTGTACCAATGGCACAGCTTTAGTAACAACATTGTATTCAATAGATGCCGAATCCAAATGTTAGTCATTGACACCGTGTTGTTTCCCCCTGTGGCCTCAGCTGGTGGAGTTGTCTCACCGTGACCGCTCTATGGTGATGGTGGCGTTCGTCAACCACACGTCCTGTGAGTGTCTTTCCAAGAGGCCCCTGCACTCCGTCATCAGGAGGGCCACTGCAGCTCACCTCACCGTGTGAGTGAGTAGTGAGGACTAGTCCACTTTAAGACGTAACCTCTGACGCTGCCGATCGAGACACAATGTGCGCACACACACACACACACACACGCACACACACGCACATACGCACACACTTCATTATTATTAAAGGCCCAGTGCAGTCAAAAATGTGGGTTTTCCTGTGTTTTATATGGACGGGTTGGCTGACGTCACAAAAATTATGCGTGCGCATCGATGGGGCCGTAAGCCTTGCCAACAACTGTAACCACTCCCAGAAAATGTATTTTGTTAATTCTTTTTACAATTTTAATTGAAAACAATCACAGTAAGGGACTTAATTGTTACCCAGAAATTATTTGATATTGAGATAAAAATGGCTGCATTGGACCTTTAAGGAATACAGTATTTGGTTTATATTAAACAATATCGTCCAGTTTTAATGCAATGTAATAATATAGCTGACTGACTAAGCCAAGGATACTAAACCATTCCATCTAATCCTATTTTATGTGGACCAGCATCTGACGATGCAAGTGAATGAGCGAGACCATCAGCTATTCCGTCACAAGTGCTTTGCGTGTGCATTTGCTTTTGAACTGAGGCCATGGAGAAGAGGCCATGTTTCCCCCTGCTCTCTCCTCGTCTTTCTGTGTCCAGCCTAACTGCTCCAGACGGCTGTGTGTAGGCTGTCTGCCAGGCCAAGGCCAGCAGGGAGGAGGGCCAGGGGATTCAGTTCCCTCTCACAGACCGCCCATGGTGTCCAGCCCATTCACAGGAATGCTTTGTGAGAGTAGCAGTCCCCCTAAGCCAAGACCTCTGATCTGATCCTGGCCTGTGTGTCCCTCCTTCCCTCTCCAGGTGTTCCCCGCCAGATGTTCCCTGCAGTACAGGACTGGTCTGGGACCCCACCAGCTGCCTGTGTGTTCCCATGGACACAAGCTCCTTCTCAGAGAGAGAGCTAGGTAAGTTAAACTAGCTCATACCCATACAAACCCAGTACAGTCGTTTCCGTTTGCCAACACTGAGAGATACTGTAGCCCATAGGTCAGGGAGTTGGTAAATGAGAATGATATAATGCCTCGCCGCATTGAAGTGAAATGTAGTAAACCACATGTCTGTCTAGAGGTCAAGAAGTGACACTAACTATCCTCTCTCCTCTCCACCATCTGTTGCAGAGCCCCTGGAGTCAGCCTTGCTGGAGCTGTGTGGCCCCAACAAAGTCCTGGATGAGGACAGCTGTGAGTGTGTGTGTCAGAACGGTCTGACGGAGGCCAGCTGTGGGCCAGGCTGGCGTCTAGACCAAGAGTCCTGTGAGTGTCTCTGTGAGGACCAGCCCGGCCCAGGGACCTGCCCACCCAACCAACGCTGGGACCCAGATCTGTGTGGCTGTGTGTGCCGGGCAGAGTGCCCCCGTAGTCAGCCTCTGAACCCAGAGACGTGCCTGTGCAAGTGCAGGGAGAGTCCTCACACCTGCCTGCTGCAAGGCAAGAGGTTCAACGCACACAATTGCAGGTAAAACAATTGACTCTAAAACACAGACAGCACAACAGAAGAGGGTGAAAGTTCAAACACTTCACATTTCATTAGGCCTCATGACACCGGTGGACATCCCCATTGCCATTTCTTGAAAACTATTCCCTGAACTATGATGCGGGTCGAAGTAATAATACGCGGTTGACCTACGTGTGACAACTTGGGAACACATAGTACAAAAGCTATAACTGCTATAGCTACAGGTTATTTTAATTTGGCAAGAGCAACACACAACCTGTTCCACTTAAAGAGGAGACCGAGAGGAATTAAATAGACAAAACTCAAAACTCAGTGTGAAGTCTGAATCCAGATACTGTATCATGAGCAATATGTATTTCAGGGGAATCTGTTCAAACGTGATGATAGTTATACAAATATTATTTCACACTTCCGGATAATGACAAGACATTAATGTGAAGAACTACTCCAGCGTGAGAATTCATATCCTGTTTACGGCCCTTTACAATGAATCTGGATAAACGAGGAAAGGCACCTGCCACATTTCTTTGGAATGTAGAAACCAGACTTTCCAGAAAGCACAGAATTCCCCTCTTGCGAGAGATTAAAAATTATGTTTTATGTTCTATCCAAACAGCGGAAAGAGTTAGAGCATGTTTTATCAATGAGACAATGGGGATTGGTCCGAGATCACACACACAACTCGCCTACACACACAGGGTCATGCAAGTGGGTCACAGTTGAGTTGAATCTACAGTACATTGCGTAAAACCAACTGTTCTATCGGTTTCTCTTCCCCTCCACCAAGCTGTTACCGGCTGCCCTGCAGAAAGCCACACAAGAGCTGTCCAACTGGCTTCTACTACAGCCACTACGTCTGTCAGTGCATACCCAACCACATGAGGTCAGAGGAGTGGAACTGACAAAGCTGGTGTCACTAGCACTGGTGCCAAACTGCAATGTACTGTAACTGTATGGTGAAATAGAGCAGAAATGAAGGCTGACCTGACCACAACCATTGTCCACATGGGCCGGAATAGAGAAGAAGGTGTGGCAGAGAGGACACTGACCAAATGGTATTCTATACTCAACAATAATATAAACACAACATGTAAACTGTTGGTCCCATGTTTCATGAGCTGAAATAAAAGATCCCAGAAATTTGATATTTGCACAAAAAGCTTATTCCCCCCCCCCCCAAAAACACACATTTGTTTACATCCCTCTTAGTGAGCATTTCTCCTTTGCCAGGATAATCCACCCACCTGACAGGTGTCACATATCAAGAAGCAGATTAAACAGCACGCTCATTACACAGGTGCACCTTGTGCTGGAGACAATAAAAAGTCACTCTACAATGTGCAGTTTTGTCACACAACACAGTGCCACAGATGTCTCAAGTTTTGAAGGAGCGTGCAATTGGCATGCTGAATGCAGGAATGTCCTCCAGAGTTGTTGCCAGATAATTTAATGTAATAATTTAATGTTTAATGTCTACCATAAGCCATCTCCAACGTGGTTTTAGAGAATTTTGCAGTACGTCCAAACGGCCTTACAACCGCAGACCATGTGTAACCACGCCAGCCCAGGACATCCATATTCGGCTTCTTCACCTGCGGGATTGTCTGAGATCAACCCCTTGGACAGCTGATGACACTCAGGATTATTTCTGGCTTTAATAAAGCACTTTTGTGAGGGAAAACTCATTCTGATTGGCTGGGCATGGCTCCCAAGTGGGTGGGCCTATAACCACCCAGGCCCACCCATGGCTGCGCCCCTGCCCAGTCATTTGAAATCCATAGATTAGGACCTAATGAATTTATTTCAATTGACTAATTTCCTTATATGAACGGTAACTCAGTAAATTCACTGAAATTGATGCATGTTGCTTTAATATTTTTGTTCAGTATATTTCTACTTCTGTGAGGAGGAGCCATTTAACTGATACAGCTGTGAGGAATCCCCAAATTTTTTCACTCAGGGCCCCCTAATACAAAAATGTTAGCTGACATGCCCCCTCCCCCTCTGCCGACTGCCCCACAGTTTGGAAGCCACTGATTTAACTAATTCAGCTAAGAGGAGTCATTTAACTAATTTGGCACATGAGAATGTACTGAAATGGTCCCCAAAAGAGTAAGCAACTTGTAACAGATGAATTTTTTATGTCACTAAAATATCATGTAATGAACGAACCCAATCCTTTGTAACAATCATTGTGTTATAAATTATAACGTTTTGATCTGTGAAAAGTGACAAAAGAACTCGCTGTAACTTCTGTAATAAATACCAACAATAGCTATGTTTGCAATGTACAGCAAGTACGTAGGCTATATGTATCTCGAAACCCTTTCACATTCCCTCTACAACACGGAGACAAGACTGTGGGAATATTTTCATAAATTCTCCTGATAGGCCATGATCAACATGTTCTCCATCTTCAGGCCAGGGGCACAGTCCCCATTCCACAATTATCAACATTATGTAGTTGTCTACATACTGCAGTCATGGACATCTTTGACATTGCCTCCGATACAGTGGCTTGCAAAAGTATTCACCCCCAATGGCATTTTTCCTATTTTGTTGCCTTACAACTTGGAATTAAATTGTGTTTTTTTGGGGGGGGTTGTATCATCTGATTTATACAACATGCCTACCACTCTGAAGATGCTAAATATTTTTTATTGTGAAACAAACAAGAAATAAGACACAAAAAACTGAAAACTTGAGCGTGCATAACTATTCACTGCCCAATTACAGCTGCAAGTCTCTTAGGGTTTGTCTCTATAAGCTTGTCACGTCTAGCCACTGGGATTTTTTCCCATTCTTCAAGGCAAAACTGCTCCAGCTCCTTCAAGTTGGATGGCTTCCGCTGGTGTCCAGAAATCTTTAAGTCATCAGACAGATTCTCAATTGGAATGAGGTCTGGACTTTGACTTCCAAGACATTTAAATGTTTTCCCTTAAATCACTTGAGTGTTGCTTTTGCAATATGCTTAAGGCCATTGTCCTACTGGAAGGTGAACCTCTGTCCCAGTCTTAAATCTCTTGAAGACTGAAACAGGTTTCCGTCAAGAATTTCCCTGTATTTAGCGGGATCCATCATTCCTTCAATTCTGATCAGTTTCCTAGTCCCTGCCGATGAAAGACATCCTCAGCATAATGCTGCCACCACCATGCTTCGCTGTGGGGATAGTATTCTCGGGGTGATGAGAGGTGTTGGGTTTGCACCAGACATAGCGTTTTCCTTGATGGCCAAAAAGCTCAATTTTATTCTCATCTGACCAGAGTGCCTTCTTCCATATGTTTGGGGAGTCTCCCACATGCCTTTTGGCGAAAACCAAACATTTGCTTATTTTCTTCTTTTCTGGCCACTCTTCCATAAAGCACAGCTCGTGGAGCGTACGGCTTAAAGTGGTCCTATAGACAGATACTCCAATTTCAGCTGTGGAGCTTTGCAGCTCCTTCAGGGTAATCTTTGGTCACTTTGTTGCCTCTCTGATTAATGCCGTCCTTGCCAGGTCTGTGAGTTTTGGTGGGTGGCCCTCTTTTGGCAGGTTTGTTGTTGTGCCATATTCTTTCCATTTTTAATTATGGATTTAATGGTGCTCTGTGGGATGTTCAAAGTTTCTGATATTTTTTTATAGCCCAACCCTGATCTGTACTTCTCCACAACTTTGTCCCTGACCTGTTTGGAGAGCTCCTTGGTCTTCATGGTGCCGCTTGCTTGGTGGTGCCCCTTGCTTACTGGTGTTGCAGACTCGGGGGCCTTTCAGAACAGGTGTATATATACTGAGATCATGTGACACTTAAATAAAGTCCACCTGTGTGCAATCTAACTAATTATGTGACTTCTGAAGATAATTGGTTGCACCAGATCTTATTTAGGGGCTTCATAGCAAAGGGGGTGTATACATATGCATGCACCACTTTTCTGTTTTTTCTGTTTTGAATTTTTTGAAACAAGTTACTTTTTTCATTTCACTTCACCAATTTGGACTACTACAAAAATCTATTTTAATTACAGGTTGTAATGCAATAAAATATAAAAAATGCCAAAGGGGATGAATACTTTGCAAGGCAGTGTACAGTATGTGCTGCATTTAAAATGAGTTAAAAAAAATTACATTTATATTTATTGTAAGTGACCCTGCACCTCTCTGAGATGACAAAGTCATGATGTAATTGGGAAGGAAGAAAATAATACTTAAAATGTAAGACCCATGCATATACTGTATTGTACAAAATGTGTGACTTAACTTGTGTGACATACTGTAGTCAGTGGTGACTGTGAATGAAAAGTGTGTGTCTACACTACATGGCCAAAAGTAAGTGGAACAATTCATTCCAAAATCATGGACATTAATATGGAGTTGGTCCCCCCTTTGGTGCTACAACAGCATTCAGTCTTCTGGGAAGACTTCCCACTAGATGTTGGAACATTGCTGTGGGGACTTGCTTACATTCAGCCACAAGAGCATTAGTGAAGTCGGGCACTGATGTTGGCCGATTAGGCCTGGCTCGCAGTCTGCGTTCCTATTCATCCCAAAGGTGTTCAATGGGGTTGAGGTCAGGGCTCTGTGCAGGCCAGTCAAGTTCTTCCACACAGATCTTGACAAACCATTTCTGTATTGACCTAGCTTTGTGCACTGGGGGCATCGTCATGCTGAGACAGGAAACGGCCTTCCCCAAATGTTTGCCACAAAGTTGTAAGAACAGAATCGTTTAGAATGTCATTGAATGCTGTAGCGTTAAGATTTCCCTTCACTGGAACTAAGGGGCCTAGCCCGAACTATGAAAAGCAGCCCCAGACCATTATTCCTCCTCCACCAAACTTACAGTTAGCACTATGCTTTGGAGCAGGTAGCGTTCTCCTGGCATCCGCCAAACCCAGATTCGTCAGATGGTGAAGCGTGATTCATCACTCCAGAGAACAAGTTTCCACTGCTCCAGAGTCCAATGGCGGTGAGCTTTACACTACTCCAGCCGATGCTTGGCATTGCACATGGTGATCTTAGGCTTGTGTGCAGCTGCTCAGCCATGGAAACCATTCCATGACAGTTATTGTGCTGACGTTGCTTCCAGAGGCAGTTTGGAATTCGGTAACCAAGGGCAGACGATGTTTACGCGCTACGCGCTTCAGCACTCTGCGTTCCCATTCTGTGAGTTTATGTGGCCTACCACTTCACAGCTAAGCCACTGTTGCTCCTAAATGTTTCCACTTTACAATAACAACACCCACAGTTGACCGGGGCAGCTCTAGAAGGGCAGAAATGCGACAAACTGACTTGTTGGAAAGGTGGCATCATATGACGGTGCCACGTCGAAAGTCACTGAGCTCATCAGAACAGGCCATTCTACTGCCAATGTTTGTCTATGGAGATTTCATGGCTGTGTGCTCGACTTTATACACCCGTCAGCAATGGGTGTGGCTGAAAATAGCCAAATCCACTAATTTGAAGGGGTGGTCACATATTTTTGGCCACGTGGTGTATGTGTTTTTAATGTCTTATCATATTTGTATGGTATTTAAAATAAAACTTGATTGGCTTTGGTAAATGTGTACAGTGTGTGTTTGATACAAGTGTGTTAAAAGGGGTATTCCCTGGTAGCACATAACATTCTGAGAATCCTATGCTCGGTGAGCACGTGTTGTCCTGTGGTTATTTTGCATACAACCTTCCCACAACATTCTGGGAATGGTGCAGGATAGTTGCTTGGCTTTGGAACATTCTCAGCACATTTAAGGAATTTGACAAAATAACAATTTTCTTGGCGTTTCATTACTTTAACAGAACGTTTCCTAAAAGTTCAAATTAAATAAGTTACAATTAATTGCATTGGTAATGTTCCAGGAACGTTCTCCAACTTGTTTGACATTGGGAATATCCTCAAATAGTTCAGAGAATGTTCAGAAACAACTTTCTTCTGTGGGAATTTCAGTACATCAGCATAACATTTTATGCAGGTTTCCTCATTCTTCCATTTAAAGTCATGTTCTCAGAACATTAATACGTTAGTAACGTTCAAAGAACAACATATATATTCCGTTCTCAGCGTCAACAAAACTCTCTCTATCCTCTATCTTGTTAAGTGTGTTGGCCGCGCCCACTAATTGACCACACCTGATCTTAATGAGTGCTTGTTTCCTTTGAAATGGGGTCTGTTTTAATATACATAACTGTTCATTTTAGTCTTAGTAAAAAAAAAAACATGGCATGCTATCCATGTGGCACAATGGACTAAATCCATGTATAGAGAACAGAAGATCATAGGTTTGAATCTCACTGATGCACTGCCACAAAAAAATTTGTGTGTTTGCATGATTAATGCCTAAGGAAATTAATTTCAATATGTCATATCTGTGCTTGGAGTTCAAAACAGTTAACCTAAGCTAGCTGTGTTAATACAAGTCTTATTGAAACATTCAGTGAAAGTTAAGGAAATTATTTAAAAACTCAAAATAACCTTTCATTTCCATTCTCAGAACGTTAAAAAAACCTCTCAGGAAAACTTTCAGGAAACTAGTAAAATGTTCTGAGAACCACTCAAAACGTTCAATTTTACTGGTAAGGAAACTTATGGCTTCGTTCCTAGAACCAATGGGAAGCCAAAAACGTACGCTCCCACAACTTCCAAGGAACCATATATGCTAGCTGGGTTGGTTGCATGTCAGGGAGTTTGGCAACAGACTATGGGAACCAGACCAGACTAGCACCATGGTGTGTGATGTGTTCACAACACCTTCTCCAATCACAAAAGAAAAGCAATGAAAACACACACCCCTGCAGTGGAAATGGATCCAGGACCTTCGTCTCAAATTCCTCATACCCGCCATATGTGTCCGGAACAATAAACACACTACACCGAGGTCAATTGCAGAGAGATCTAATTCCCTTCTGGCTTGTGTCTGTAGAAACTGCCATCCACAGTTGGTACTCTAAACCAGCTCATTCCTCTGTACAGATATGTGACCGCATAGCTAAACTGAGTGATAGTATCTTTCGTTTGTGATATTCAAAAAAGTTTGGTTAATACATACAGAGTCGAGACAGTACTTGAGACAGGAAGGTTGACTTCACTTTTTATCAAGGGTGATATGTTTTCTTAGAGGTCACATCGTTTTGTTTTTACAAGGTTAAACACTGAATGTCACCAACAGGAAAAGCTATTCAATTTCAAGGCTGCACCTCAATCTTACATAAAGTATCTATCGTCTTGTGAAAATTAAATTCTTTCTTCCTGCCTTGTGTTGTTCTTAAACCTGGAGCATTCATTAATCCATCAACGGGTGCCATTATTGGGGGTGAGGAATGGATACACACAATTCTCTTGGCATAAATTGCGGTAAAGTTACTATGTATTGCCTGGCCAGGACACTCAAGTCTGAATCTGCAATCTGAAGTCTTAATAATCATCACAAATTCATCTGAATGAAACAACTGACTGCGGCAACCTTTGATTTGGATACACATTATGTGATGCTGGACACGTTCATTCACGAGTTCTCACCTCATGGAAAAACAGGAGAGAGAGAAAAGTATAAAATGGGCGTAAGAAGGGTGGATTTACATGATTAAAATATGTCTCGTGAGATCTCGCTCTTCAACATCAGCCTTGGATGTGGTGTGGCCAAAGCTACATTCCTGCTTCATGTGTGCACCTATTAGCATACTGTAAATACAATATAGACAAACCAAGTGAGGATAGCAATTCAAACTGCACAGGTGCTTCTCATCTAAACCATATTGCACAGTTGATACATGCAATGATTGGCAAATGTGTGGATATTTTAAAATCCTGCGTGCAGTTCTAAAGAAATGGCTAACTAGCGCTGCACAATGACTGCAAGTCTATGGGTATCTGCAAGCACACTAGACCATACCCATACACTTCCAGTCCTTGTGCTAACGCTAGTTAGCATTGGCTAGGGACACTACCTCCAACGTCCTTAACACACAGAGACTTAAAAATGGTTCTCTGGGGAAGTAGATCAAGGGTCTCATTGCCAAAATCCGGGAAGTGTCCCTTTAAAAGGGTAATTGGTGTAATTACTGGGAAAGGGAAAGGTGGACACCTAGTCAGTTGTACAACTGTATGCATTCAACCCGAGATGTGTCTCCCACATTTAAACCAACCCCTCTGAATCAGTGGTAGTGTGGGAGACGTCGCTTATAGTGAGATTTCTATCTAAATCGTGTCTCTTTACCCGAGTAGCTTTCCTGGACCTAGTTTGTGTCGGCAAAGTAGCGTAGCGTAAGAGAGGCCCTAAGATTGCAACCATCTGTCTACATTCAAAAGTGAGATGTAGCAATAAAGCGATTGGAAGTGTATTAGTGCTGCTAGGGCTATGTATATGAGTGCTTATTGAGGCCTCAGCAGTCACCACCACAGCGGGAGAGAGTGACTGTTGCTTTGCCACTCATGTCTGGAGAGAGGGCGTTTAATAGCCCAGCAGGATTACTGTGATTGGGTGTCGGTTCTCCTTTCAGCCAGTTCACAGCAGCAACAGCGTGAGATGATCAGTCTCACAGTATCTTAACATATACAACCAAATGGGGCCGCGCAGGAATAGAATGATGGCTTTCCTGTCAATTTCCTTTTCCTCCACCACCTGTTCAAACACAGAGGTCTCTTGAGACAGACACCCATGTTTTAGGAAATATTGATTTCTGTGAAACTAGCCTGTGGAGCCCGGTCTGTTCCTCTCTAAGGAAGTGTGGTATAGTACCCCTTCTGCTTGAAGCTATTTGTCAGTGAAGATACACTCCCACCATATGTATTTGGACAGTGAAGGATAATTTATTTTTTGGGGCTCTATACTCCAGTGTTTTGGATTTGAGATCAAAATTGTTTCATATGAAGCGACTATAGAATGTTGTCTTGTATTTGAGGTGGTTTTCATACCCCCCCCCCCTCATGTGAAGTCGTCAAGTATTTGGGCAAAATCAGTCATATTCCTAGTGCGCAATGATTTAAATCAAGCTTGTGACTCTACAAGCTCGTTGACTGCATTTGCAGTTTGTTTTGGGTTGTTTTGCCTAGTAGTAAATGATGACCGTATAGACGGGCTGTGACTGTGAGGCTGATTGAGCTGTGTTGTGAATGCTGTAATACATTTGACACACGGCATCTCCCGCTACAAGAAACAGTGCAAATAAAATAAAAAAACTGTTGGAACACATTTAACACACAGAACTGTTGAACAGATAACAAAGATTAGCATTTTCTAAAGAGATAAAAAGGGAACGTTTACAACAGTTGATCATATACTGTAGGTGGTAGACCTAAAAAAAAAAAAAAAAAACACAGTGGAGACCTAAGATCTTGGCAAGACGCAAACAAATAGAATCAGTTACCTCTGGAATGAAACTGCTTGTAGATGGAACTGTGTCAGACCATGTTAACGCGTTCACATTTGCCAAGATTTTGGAATGTGTGACACAAGTTAACTTTCTGGAATGAAAACACCCCCCCCCCCCCCCCCAAGTAATCAGGAGAAGAATCAGGAAACATAAGCGCTAATCCGAGGACGGTGTTTCACCTTTCAATACACGATTGCTTGGGTGAGAAAACATCCGACACAACAGCCAATCGCAACTAGCTTCTCAGGACTTGAGTTGTGATGCACCGGTATGGTGTGATGTGTGCATTAAAGCAGCAATCCGCAGTTTGAACAATAACAACGTGGCACCCAGCCACTGATTTGGCAAACAGCTGAGGGATGGGGCTGGAATAATGTAACCACTCTCAAAATCCTTGTCAGAGCTTTGGAGACACGGACAGACCGTCCATGATATCAACATTATAGTTGCGGGTGTACCGTGTTTGTTTAGATTTAAAAACAAGCTTATACTTTGGGTTCTGATGGGGTAGGACAACTAAGCTCATAAGTTCTTTCCTTCACGAATCAAAAGAGTACATATCATTAATTTTAAAAAGTCTAAAAAATAAAAATGTACCAACTACAGATTTCCACTTAAAACAACACAAGATAATTTCTCAACCTCCCCAGCAAGTGTCTGCTTGCACTGTAGACTACACAGTATTTGTTCAAATCAACACGGTAAATCCACATTCCTTTCGTTCAATTCAAGTTCACTTCCCCGTATTTCTTATGTCAATGTTTTCACCAAATAAACACACATGGAGTGAGTTTGGCAAATGGCATTGTGACAACACTTGCTGCCAGAGCTGTTATACTGCCAGCCTTACATGATTAGTCAGAGTTTACTACAGTACGCAAAGCAGACGCTATTGTTAACGTGTACACAGTACAGGTAATGTAGAGCTGATGTCAGTGAGAAGTGTTGGCCTGCAGCTCCCAGGAAGACCGGTAACATGATTATAGCCCTACACCAGCCCTACCCCCAGTGCCAGAGAGATACAGTGTGGGAATTAGTAAACACAGATTCTACAGAAAAATCTCAACCCTGCAACCCCACTCTCTCCCGATATACAACCCAAGCTCTCCCAGACATACTGTATTATTCAAATCAGCAGCTGTAAACCCAAACACAGGAGAGCTGAATAAACTATGCCATGAGAGGAAAAGCTCTCCTCATTTAAACCCACTTTTCTACAACAATGACAAAAGGAGAGGAGATTCAGATGGCTCCATGACTTAATTGGAAACATTCAAACTTTACTCCAACATGATCTAATCTTTTATGGGTAGACTGGGACAATAATGGATAATGTGATGATGACATTATCCATAATGAGTTCACATCAATTACAGTCTCACTTAGCAACAATAAAAGTGTTGTCACAGGCCTTGGACGATCAAAACAAAGCCACGCCTCATTCATGGTGGCTAGTCCTCTAGCGCTATAAAATTTAAGGCATAAAATCTTGTGTAACCCTTCCTATAAAGTGCCCAAGTTTCTCTAGTTATCATAGCCACAACACTGTCATCGGTGAAAAGTCAAGCCTTAAGACACCACCTTGTGGTGGCTTCTACTTGCATCTGTGTCCACGGAGGTAGACAAGTCAGAAAATCTGGAAGAATGGAACATCCTCATTGCAACTACAAATCCTCAACTACAAAACCGATATAAATAACAGTTCATGACATGAACCTACTGCCATATAAAAATACATTATATCTTTTTTTTTTAAAACATTTTTTAAAATGGAATACTTCCACCACAAATCAGCTTTATTTGGTCTCATCGTGTATGATACACATGTAATGCAATGCCACCGTCAACAGAAGCAGACCACAGTCTTTAAAACATTCTTATTGCTTTTATGATTATGTACATGGGGGATGATAAGTCATTGAAAACTGTAGGCTAAACCAGGAAAAATACATTGGACCTTGTGTACAATTAAAGCAATCTTAGCTCCAGTAAAATAATGTTTACAAGGCTGTCCAAGGGAGGTTATAGAGTATTTTGAGGAGAGAACGATCCAAATAAAATGTTCCATTACTGACACTTCTGATATAAGCACTTTAACCAAACAAGACACAATAGGGGAAAGGCTGTATCAAACGTAAACGATCGACATAAAACAGGGATAAAGGCATCTTTGTATTGTCAGAATTGGTGGAGCTCGGTAATAGCAATACACTGCAATCAAATGCAATTCATTAAAAAAAGTCCCAAAAAATGTATATGCATATTGAATAATTACAGGAAAACCATGTCAAAATATGTGGAATCTCCACATACGAAAGCAAAAGAGAGAGTAAGCCTAAAAGTTGAATTTCAATGGCTTTTCACATGGACGACCGTGAGTCCTCATGGTTCCACAACCTAATAGAAAAGTGTCATTATTGATTTAGTCAGAGTTAGCAGTGCTGCTGGTGTCTAGACTCTGCTCTACTTCCTGTGTGTGCAGGAGGTCTGGGTTTAAGTTGCGTGTTTCAGCGATGAGACGCTTGACCCCCACCATCCACTGACCGACCTCGTTAACATGGTCCACTATCAGAGCCCGGTGGATCTCATCAGCAGCGTCCCAGTTACAACTCTTCAACTCTGACAGGAGCATAAAGACAGGAGCATCAGAGATGTGGTTAGGTCATTTGAACATTTGCTTCATATAAAAATGGTGGGTGACCCATTTAAAATCAGAGATGCAAACTGCTGAGGGACCAAAAAAGGTGACAGTTTTTTGTTGTTGCACTGAAACACACAAAGAAAAATCCCTGCTGGGGGGGGGGGAACTGCAGCTTTTAACTAATTAAACAACAAAGAATATGATCTACATGATCAGTCTCTGTTGTGTAAAATAAGTGGTTAATTTGAACCTCACAGCTAAAAAATAAATCAATAAAAGAAAGCAATCCAATGTTATTTGTTGCCTAGACTTTACTGCAAATGACACTCAAGTCTTGAGAGAGAAAAAAACAACAATACACTAATATTGCAGTTAGCCATGACAGCCTTTATAATAGAACACTTGTGACCACACACACACATCTAAATATTGCACTTGGGGGGGAAAAACATCTTAAAGTAGAAATAGAATGCCTGTTTGTTTCATTTTTTGTGAATGAATGTTTTGTTTCATTCATTCAGAAATCTTGCTTGTTTGTAGGTGACCAAATACTTATTTTCCAATTTGCAAATAAATTCATAAAAAATCCTACAATGTGATTTTCTGGATTTTTTCTCATTTTGTCTGTCATAGTTGAAGTGTACCTATGATGAAAATTACAGGCCTCATCTTTTTAAGTGGGAGAACTTGCACAATTGGTGGCTGTCGAAATACTTTTTTGCCCCACTGTATTTTTGCTCTATTATAGTGGCCACGATAGTAGATATTGATCAAATACACACGGCTACATGTGTGCAAAAAAATCATTTACAGAGTAAAAAAAATGTTATAAACCCCCCTAAAATCACACACATACTGTCAAATTCAACACAACAAAAACAATATATTTGGGCTACACTGCACATTATTACATTGTACACTTTCTGCAGAGAGTACACCTGGCATACCCCCGGAAAATGTGTGGTGTTCCTTTCACTTCTATAGTGGCATCCTGTTTAAGCCAGGCCCAGCTACACTCGATCCCTGAATCCACTTGTTTAACAAGCAACGCCTCATTTTCACATAATTCTCTCATTAACATTAACCACATAACTAGAGGGAAAACATTAGTTCACAGATAGTAGCGAGTTCAATTTTCACACAGATTGCCAGGGTCCAGTAAGCAACTAACGCGTTATAACTTGAGGAAAGGGAGACTTATACCATTTCATACTATAACAAATTGGTTCGGTTAGCTCATCTGACTTTATTAGCCAGCTAATTTTCACACCATAAACTCAATTATTTGATCAGTTAGCAAGTCGTCTTATTTTGCTCAACATTTCTCTGGCCAGCGAACGGAGAATTCGATCCAGCTAGCAAGATACTTAACCATGCTAATACTTGTTCCACCACACTTTCTCCTTAATTTCAAACTTTCCAAATGCAAGTTGTTTTTCGGTTACAGCTCATGAAGTACACGTCAACACCTTCACGCCCCCGTCTCCGTGGTTAGGCTTCTCATCTACCTCTTCGCTATCGTTCAGGGGACGTGTTGCTTTCTGTTATGTGAACGATGGGCTGAGCCTTGGACACAGTCAATATTGCTCCAAACGCGCATTACCCCATTGCATACAGCCAGTTGTGATCCAGCCCCCCCCAAAAAAAACTTCTCATCGGATCTACACGAATCACAGAGGTCACCAGTTTGCATCCCTGATTTATTTTTCATCCGTACAAATATGACCTCATCTATCAAACTACACAGGTTCTCCTACCTTGCACCAGTCCATTCATTCTTCTCCTAACAGGAAGTGACAGCTTCCCAGACTTCCACATGTCCTCAAAGAGCTTCAGACGCTTTGCCACATCATTACACACCTGTTTCTGCAAGGGGCACAAGTAAAACATTCAGCAATTTGGTTAGCAAAGCAGTGAGTGTCATTTCAAAACAGTGCACTAAAACCATGACAGAGATAGATACAACATGCAATTTGTAAATGGTTTGTCAACTGTGGCTGGGAATTTGAGCTATAGAAATCATTCTTACTTTGACTGTGTGTCTACAAGCTGTCAGTGCCCAGTTGAGAAGAGTGACTACATCGTCTACATCTGGCTCATTTTCTGATTGGCTACTGGCAGAGTCTGTGTGCTCTACCACAGGGAAAGGTGGTGGAGGTGTGGCCATCATCATCACCCCACCAAGAGGAGGGGCTGCGACAGGACATGGACGAGGGGGCGTGTTCATACTACATGGAGGGGCCAGTGGGTTGGTAGGAGGAGTCATTGGAGCTGTTAGGGAAGGAAAATCTCCTGGGACAGGACCTGTAGATAAATAGAACCAGGATGATTCATTATCTGCTCTGACAGTCTGGGGAAAGTACAGTCATCAGAAAGACAATCTCACAACCCCCTGAGTAAACATCAAAAGTACCAAGGTACTCAAAAGATCAAGGAATTTAAAACATATTCAAGGCACAATGTCCAATTCTCTGCCAAAGCCTAGAACGTACAAGGGGATCCCGTGAGTTGAGGTGGGGGCACTCTCTT
The DNA here is from genome assembly GCF_036934945.1 of Oncorhynchus masou masou. Classification (NCBI taxonomy): domain Eukaryota; kingdom Metazoa; phylum Chordata; class Actinopteri; order Salmoniformes; family Salmonidae; genus Oncorhynchus; species Oncorhynchus masou. The sequence goes on along the minus strand of NC_088223.1, from coordinate 48,762,357 downwards.
GTTGAGAGGGGTCCTCTTGGGTGCACCTTGTGCTGCTGTCTGCAAACCATAGGAAAACTGTGGAGGGTCATTCCAGCCCCGCTCCTGATTACCTTAACAGAGGTAGAGAGGGTTTTATTTTAAAAGACCTACCGTTTACTAACCAGCTAGCACACACACACACAGTTGAAGTTTACATACACCTTAGCCAAATACGTTTAAACTCAGTTTCACAATTCCTGACATGTAAAGCCTCGTAAAAATTCCCTGTCTTAGGTCAGTTAAGATCACCACTTTATTTTAAGAATGTGAAATGTCAGAATAATAGTAGAGAAGGATTTATTTAAGCTTTTATTTATTTAATCACATTCCCAGTGGGTTAGAAGTTTATATACACTCAATTAGCATTTGGTGCATTGCCTTTAAATGATTTAACTTGGGTCAAATGTTTTGGGTAGCCTTCCATAAGGTTCTCACAATATGTTGGGTGAATTTTGGCCCATTCCTCCTGACAGAGCTGGTGTAACGGAGTCAGGTTCGTATGCCTCCTTGCTCACGCACACTTTTTCAGTTCTGCCAACAAATGACCTATAGGTTTGAGGTCAGGGCTTTGTGATGGCCACTCCCAATACCTTGACTTTGTTGTCCTCAAGCCATTTTGCCACAACTTGGAAGTATGCTTGGGGTCATTCATTGTCCATTTGGAAGACCCATTTGCGACCAAGCTTTAAATTCCTGACTGTCTTGAAATGTTGATTCAATATATCCACAATTTTCCTCCTCATGATGCAATCTATTTTGTGAAGTGTACCAGTCCCTCCTGCAGCAATGCACCCCACAATATGTTGTTGCCACCCCGTGCTTCACGGTTGGGATGGTGTTCCTCGGCTTGCAAGCATCCCCCTTTTCCCTCCAAACATAACAATGGTCATTATGGCCAAACAGTTCTATTTTTGTTTAATCAGACATTTCTCCAAAAAGTACCATCTTTGTCCCCATGTGCAGTTGCAAACCGTAGTCTGGCTTTTTTATGGCGGTTTTGGAGCAGTGGCTTTTTCCTTGCAGAGTGACCTTTCAGGTTATGTCAATATAGGACTAGTTTTACTGTGGATATAGATACTTTTGTACCCGTTTCCTCCAGCATCTTCACAAGGTTCTTTTACTGTTTTTCTGGGATTGATTTGCACTTTTCGCACCAAAGTACGTTAATCTCTAGGACAGAACGCGTCTCCTTCCTGAGCGGTATGACGACTGCGTGGTCCCATGGTGTTTATACTTGCGTACTATTGTACAGATGAACGTGGTACGTGCGGGCATTTGGAAATTGCTCCCAAGGATGAACCAGACTTGTGGAGGTCTACAATTTTCTCTCTGAGGTCTTGGCTGATTTCTTTTGATTTTCCCATGACGTCAATTAAAGGGACACTGAGTTTGAAGGTAGACCTTGAAATACATCCACAGGTACATCTCCAATTGATTCAAATCAAAAGCGTCTAAAGCCATGACATCATTTTCTGGAATTTTCCAAGCTGTTTAAAGGCACAGTCAACTTAGTGTATGTAAACTTCTGACCCACTGGAATTGTGATTACTTCACTTGTAATAAACTGTCTGTAAACAATTGTTGGAAAAATTACCTGTGTCATACACAAACTAGATATCATAACAGACTTGCCAAAACTATAGTTTGCTAACAAGACATTTGTGGAGTGGTTGAAAAACGAGTTTTAATGACTCCAACCTAAGTGCATGTAAACTTCCAACTTGAGATGAACATGACGGTACTGACAGGTCAACAAAACTGATTATGTTTATAATCATGATCAACATCACGTGATAACGTTACCTGTAGTCACGCTCAAATTATATGGGGAAATAACTCAAGTGAAGAGGTAGTATAAAGTCTACGCAAACGCATCTTCAAGATGTTTTGACAACTTTGTTAGCAAGAGAGCAATGTAGTTTGATAGTTACTGCTAGCTAGCTTGTCTTCAAAGTAGCTTGCATTATCACCCTAGCACAGGTGCAGTAGACTGATGTCTATCGTCAGCGAACTTTTCTCGCTAAATAAACAAAGTAGAACTATTAAATTGGACAGAACATACCTGGTTTGATGTAAAGGTCCTTCGCCTCCATGGCTTCTTTTCTTCTTACATATACAACAAATCAACTTGTTTTCCGGGACACGTGGACAGGATGTTGAGCATTGACATTACGCATGTCCGGTTGGTTAATAGAATAGAATAGAGGAAATTAGTTCATTTTTCTGGTCTAGTAAACAGTGGATGACTTCATGTAGAGCAAAGTGGCCAGATTCTGAGTAATGAGACTAGACTTCATGTTGAAATAAAAGGCTCTTTCTTTGTAAAAGAGGAGTTGAACTTTGATAAACATAACACACAAAAAACAGAGAACAGGATTTCCAAGCAATTTATTATTCCAGCATAGACCACCACAGTGTGGACCAAGTGAGGTACAACTGCGAGAAATAATCACAATTTAAAATAGTTTGCATTTACATGACATCCTATTTTCTTTTGTGCTAAAATATTGCAAATATATATATATATAGAGAGACATATGTATTTACTAGTAGTATAAATAGCAGAAACCAAAAAAATCTCAAGGTGCTACATTAGCATTTTTATGACATCACCTCCCAAGTTCTCCTGGATAAAACGTATTTCACTTCTCCACCTATGTTATTTTACGCCAAAGCTCCACCTTTTCATTCTTCCAACTTTGACATGAACCTTCCACTAATATGGAGACCTGAGTTGTTTTCTCATATTATGCCTATTTAGAATGGGGGAAGAGGAGCTGTTGCATATCGGTAATATATAGCATGACCTCTCTGAAGTGCCATTTCTTTTATGTGCCCAAGTGTTTCACAGCATACAGCAAATGACTTTGAAAATCAGCATGCAATAAACCAAGTGCCTTCCCCCCTCCCCCCATACTTAATTCAATGCAGTGCAAATAGGTCTGTATTTTGGGGGGGATTCAGTGTGTTTTGGTGTTTTCTCAAGTGAAAATGCTGTTTAGAGTGTCATCCAATAGGAGCAACACAACACAGGCTTTCAGTGTTGGGGACTGTTTTGCATTTAGAGTTTAGTCATTGACTTGATTTCTAAGTGTTTTCAGTTTTACTAGTGAGAGTCAGTCTTTCATTTTTTTTCATTGCCAATAGCATGGAAAGTACCTGAGCAAAGCATTTCATTCCCAGGCGTGTGCGAAAGCATGCAGTGCTTCTGTAGAGCTTCGGGGGACTGTCTACATACCTTTCTAAATCTTTTTTTTTTCTTTTACACTTTTATGCTTTTTGTGCTGCTTGTACTAACACAAACCTTTTTCAGAACAGAAATAAAACACCTTCTCTTTCACTCTAATGTGAAGACCACTGTGGCACTGGCGCCACTCCTGAATCCTGCTCAAAGGGATTCTTTCTGAGTATGCTGCGTCAAAATTGTACCAAAGCCCGGATCTGATTGGACTTCATTTGCTGTTGACAAACTGGGGTCTAGGATGTTCGTCGGTCTGATTCTCGATTTTTTCACATCTAATTTGAATAATGGAGGAATGTAGAGTGTGATATCTTCTCTCCTATCTTTATGATGCCTAATCTCACATTTGAAATCTATTTGTTGTCAACTGTCAGAGGGACTATAGGCTATAAGTTGACACACTTCTATGAATATATCTGAAGTTAAAGATCCCTTTACATTTATTAGAAAGAACAGTATACGTATTTAACACAACCTACCCAGCTACATTGATTGTACAAGAATGAGGTCACTGTTACATTTTGCTGATGTTCAATATCAGATAACTATATTAAAGTAGTCAATTACTGCACCATATTTTTTTGCTACTGTATGTTTCACCTAGAACCAGGGAGCCATTGTTGTGTATTTGATGGTATTTTGCAATAAAAGCACAAGTCAAGATCCTAATGACTTAAACTCTTCCTTGATAAGAAAGGTGTGGAATGTGAGAGTACAGCACCTCAGTGTTCTTTTCTAAATCTGTACCACAAACCAGCCTAGTTGAGATATGTTGTATACCCAAAGAAACACAGTAGAAGCAGAAATGCAGAAAAAGTTTGTTTTGTTTAAGATAATGGTCATCCTTGCCTGGTCAAATAGAAACTCAGCTGGCCTTCAATCTTCACATTCTAATGGCTGGTTATACATCTGTTATACATTCTACCCTTCGCCCTAAAACTGATTTGCCGTACCTCCCTTTACCCACGTCCCCTTCTCTCACTTGCTCCCTCCCGCCTCCCTCCCTATCTGTTTGTTATGGTGTGGAAACTGCTGACTGTTTATTTCTGAAAGTCTCAAAAAACGCCAGCATGCCCTTTTTGGCTGTGGAGGAGCCAGTCATGGGTGGGGACAGTCCTTGGTGAAGGGGAGCTGGGAAAGTGAAGCCGTCCATGGAGTTGGCCCTCTTCACCTTGGAACCCGCCTGCCACATTTTGGACCTGGGTGGTGGAGTCTGGGCCACCAAGCACTTCTGGTACTGGACCTGCAGGGGGCACAATGGAGCCATGTTAAGCAGTGACCTTAGATTCCCTTTCATTTTAGAAAGATACCATACATGACTCATGGCTCTAGTACATTCTCTACCAGTACCTACAAATTCCGTTAAAATATTCATCATTCAGCCATGATAGCATGTTTAAATTCAAGTATTTATCATGCTAGCTTTACCTCTGCGTCTACAAAAGCCATTTTGTACGTTAGTTCTCCAGCCCTGTGTTTCATCCCTTAGTCACTCACCATGCACGCAGCCTGCACAGCCTCAGAGATGATCCCTGCGTCCGGCTCACACCAGAAAACATGACACTCAAACCGCTGCGTCCCGCAGTCCACTATCACTGCAAAGGTGTGTGTGTCATGGCCCACACCCAGAAAGGTCAGGTAACGCACTTGACATTCCCAGAAGGGATCATCTCCATCCTGAAAGAGAAATCCCAGAGAAGGTAACAGAGAGAAAGGGAGAGAGAGAAAGAGAAAGAAAGTGAAAGAAGGAGCGAGAGAGAGAGGGAAATAAAGTGAAAGGAGAGAGAGAGAGAGAGAGAAAGGGAGAGAGAGGGACAAAGGGAGAGACAAAGGGAGAGAGAGTGTAAGAGAGAGAGAGCGAGAGAAAGAGAGCATCAGGGAGACAGAGAAATGTAATCATTTCATTGGTTGGTCCGACCACTGCATTTACAGGTTTCCTGAGCACTCCTCACCTCTCCTTTCCAGAGTGAAAGCACAGTGTCGGAGATGTGGATGACGATGGGCTCCCACTCGTCACTGTCTGAGGTGTTCATGATGCTCTCTATGGCCCGGTTTAGCACCTCCATACCTGCCAGAGGATCTCACATAAAGCCCCTTAATAAAGCTGCTTCAGTAACAGCCCAGTGACTTCTAAAAGTACTGTAAAAACCAAGGTTAGGGTTAGATCACCTGTTTTGAGAGGAAATGCTCCTAGCCTCAACTCTTCTTCATTGTACTACACAGTATAATCAAACGACATTCCGGTGATTGCGAACCTATGCGATCATCACCTCGGGTGTGTAGTCTCCAATGACGACTAATGGCTTGTCATCATTAATAAGAAAACCTCTTTGGTAGCTACAATCTGCCTTTATTGCCTTGCAGAAAGCCTTTAGTCAACTGAAATTGGTACTTAATGCAGGTAAAACCAAGCATATGTTGTTTTCCAAAACGCTTAAAAATGTATCTGATGATTTATGCATATATACATTGGATGGTGGATCGCCTTTTAAATATCTGGGCATCTTAATGTTTAAGAAGTTGAGACTTAAAATGGGCTTCCTTTATAGGAATAGGCCATGCCTTTCGTTAAATAGCACAAAGCCAATCATTCAGTTGACATTCATAGCGGTTCTAGACTATGGCGATATTGTCTATATGCATGCAGCTGCCACAGTATGGAAGCCATTGAACACAGTTTATGACAGGCAACAGGTTTAGTACACATTACTGCTTTCTGTATCAGAAAGTAGACTGGCCCTCTCAGAAGTCTCATAGATCGTTGCATCGCACTCTTTTTGTACATAAAGCCCTCTTGCACAAAGTTCCACAGTACCTTACTTCATTGTTAACCTACAGACAGTACGAGCTACCAGACCCGGTATCAGGGATGGCTAACTCTGGGGATCCCTTCTATCTCCACTGAGTTAGGTTAATCTGCCATTAGTTTTTTTTGCACCTTACTTGTGGAATAATCTCCGAAAGTGGAGCACAATATCTCCGACATAAAGCATCTGGGACTGGGCGTTTATGTCAGTTAGTCAGCTGATCCAGCTAACAACACCTTGATGGATGCTACCGTTTTGGAGCCTGTAATCAATAATCAATTTTCTGAAAGAGTGCCGTGTTACATACTGCGAGACGACGCCTCGCCTGGGGACAGCCAAATACACAGTGAACCTGAGAGTTACCTAGCCATGAGACGTGACTCGGCGTATTTGCTGAGGATAAAGAGACGATGTCCTCTGTCCCGTTATCCGGCCTCAATTTTAAACATGCCTGTGACTCCTTGCTGCGGTCTAATCCTCTATATCTGGTGATGAGATATTACAGATCCTCTTCCCCTGTTGACTCTCAAGGTTGTTACAGGAAAGGGAACATTGGCTCGTTTAAAAAAATCTAGTTCAATTAGATGACAAGTTTGATGGTATTTTGCCAGTTTAATAAATCAATATGGTGAGATTAGAATACAGTAAACCTACCCATCGCCCTGGAGACAGGCAGGTTTCCGATGTACTGCACCTCAAACTTCTGCACCCTTTTCCTCATTGCATCCAGGAAGTCCACTGCAGCAGAATACGAATATAATGTATCACATGACTTCTGCCACATTATGGAGTTTACCATCCATATAAACTACACATGGCTCCAGTCAGACAAATCCCTACAAATTCTGAACTCAGCCAGGCTACAGCACCTTGACGTGGCAGGTCCTCGGGGGAGATGTTCTCCATGGTGAGGGAGCGGGCCATAGATGGGCTTCTAGTCGTCTTCTCTGCCATGATCTGGATACACACACAGACACATCATGGAATGGAACCTAAACTCCTACAGTGGGCTGAAAGGGATCTTCAACCACTTCCTATGCTTGGAAATCTTTGGTTACCTTTGAACACATTTCATGCAAAGCCGTGGCGATGGTTTTTGCTGGGGCGTTGCAGCGAAACACATGGCACTTCAGCATACAGGTGTCTTTGTCACTGGCCACAAAGGCAAAGTCTCTGTAAACGGTGCGGAACACAAAAGCAGAGGTTAAACACAGAGAAACGGGCATCTATATGTCTGGTTTGTGTGGAAGTTAACCGACTTCACAATTCATCTGGTGATCTGGTACTGTATGTATGACAAGATAATAGCATTAGTATGAATGGGATGGAATTCAAAGCCATATTGAACACACGCGACACATCAAACTATCGTTTCTTCGGCACAACTACTGTGCCGCATGACCGCGTTGGTCCACTGAACTGAAACCAGTGGTACACCAGCCAGTATCACGTAACAGTTGGTTTGATAACATGCACAATCATCAAACGACTAAGCAACTGAGCACTGAAGACAGCACAGGCTCTCGCAACATTGACGCTATCAGTTCCATTCTGGCTCAACACATTGTGACCTCTGGCTGTGTCCCTCAGCAGCTGATAGGGGCAGGCCGCGTCAGATGTCAGGTCTATAAGTACCAGTGATGCATATGGAAAGACGTTGTTCTCGGGACTTTAAGGAACAGGGACATGGAATGCTGTCGCCCTGTCACCAATTTCTAATATCAGAAAAGGGACAAGAGACTCACCATCTCTTCTACACTATATTCACATATCAGAGCAAAGTCACTCAACTGGCATTGTAATGTAAACTCTCTCTGACAAGTAGTCAGTTCATAAAGAACTGTTCGGTGTGCATATGTGCAGTTGCTAACTGGGAAAAAGCTCTATGGTTGCAGTTTGATGGCTTTACGTGTGTAATTATCTCTATAACATTCTCAGTGACTTCGAGCAACAGTGCTGTTTTATAGTCCACAACTCTGGTGCACCAGGATATGCCGATGCCTGCAAAAAGAACTAAGAGACCTGCAGCTTTTGAATTATTGAGGGAAAAGAGGGAATAACAGATGGGCTTCCCTTTTGGCATCAAAGGTGGGCCCACAAACGGTAGGGTGGGATCCTTCCTCTCTATTAAATCTCAGGGAACCACTCAAACAGATTGGCAGTCGGTGCAGGCCACTATGTCCTCTGATCTTGTCCACACAGCATCTTGCCACCACGTCACCAAAAAAAAAAGAAGAGTGAATCTATTTCATGACAGACGTAGCCGGCGCTAGCCTTTTGGGGGCCTTAAGCAAGATTAGGTTGCGGGGCCTCCCCACCTAGCGGGCAAAACCTTTTAGAGGCCCCGCACTTGACAGCAGAGAGAACATTTGCCAAATTTCGTGCAATTCTACACAGTTTGCCATGGGGAGTAAAGAAAATGTTGCAGTTTTAAAGCAAGCTTTCATGCAATTATACTAATTCTACCATGGGGTGGAGAGCACAGAAGGTTGGTGGCACCTTAATTGGGGAGAACGGGCTTGTGGTAATGACTGGGGCCAAATTAGTGGTATTGGTATCAAACACATGGTTTCCAGGTGTTTGATGCCATTCCATTTGCTCCGTTCTGGCCATTATTATGATCCGTTCTTCCCTCACCAGCCTCCAGAGTGGAGAGACATTTTTTCCATTTAAAAGCAAAGTTCCTGCAATTCTACAAATGTTACTAAGACTTATATGTCATGTTAATAATAGCTGAGTGAGAGTAACTAAAACAATCAATAGGGGCCCCTGGAGGTCAGGGCCCCTGGGCACATGCCCTGCACGGCCGATCGGTAGTCGGCCATGATTACTACAAGTTTAGATAGCTGGCTAGACTAACATACCAATAAAAAAATGTGTTAGCTGATATGGCTAATTGAGTGACTGTCAGTGACTGACATAGGAGAAAAACTGCTGATGCACAAGCAAATTTCGAAATTACACTTTGTGAATTCTACTATTCTAACACTGAGCAGTAATTTGAGAGGGGGGGCCCTTAGTGACCGCTTATGTCGCTTATGCTCGGAGCCGACCCTGCATAATCCACGTCTTTGGTTTGGGTGTAATACAGTAAAAGCGAGGAGTACAGTGCCTTCAGAAAGTACTCACACCCCTTTACTCCCCCCCCCCCAAAAGATGGTGTTACAGCCTGAATTTAAAATGTATTAAATTATGATTTTGTGTCACTGGCCTACACACAATACCCTATAATGTCAAAGTCAAATATTTTTTGAAATATTTAGAAATATTCATTTGAAGTTAAAAACTGAAATGTCTCGAGTCAATAAGTAATTCAACCCCTTTGTTATTGCACGCCTAAATATGTTCAGGAGTAAAAATGTGCTGAACAAGTCACATAATATGTTGCATGGACTCACTCTATGTGCAAGAATAATGTATAGCTTCTTAAGGATCGGACCCTTTTTTAAATTTTCGCCTAAAATTACATACACAAATTTAACTGCCTGTAGCTCAGGACCGGAAGCAAGGATATGCATATTCTTGATACCATTTGAAAGGAAACACTTTGAAGTTTTTGGAAATGTGAAATTAATGTAGTAGAATATAACACATTAGTTCTGGTAAAAGATAATACAAAGAAAAAACATGTTTTAATCTTCTTTTTTTACCATCATCTTTGAAATGCAAGAGAAAGGCCATAATGTATTATTCATGCCCAGGTGCAACTTAGATTTTGTCCACTAGATGGCAGCAGTGTATGTGAAATGTTTGAAACTGATCCAATGAACCATTGCACATCTGTTCAAAATATATCAAGACTGCCCAAATGTGCCTAATTAGTTAATTAATACATTTTCAAGTTCATAATTTTGCACTCTTCAAACAATAGTATGGTATTCTTTCACTGTATTAGCTACTGTAAATTGGACACTGCAGTTAGATTAACAAGAATTTAAGCTTTCTGCTCAAATCAGATACTGTATGTCTATGCCCTGAAATATTTTGTTTGTTACTTACAACCTCCTGCTAATCGCATTAACAGCCTGCGTTAGCTCAACCGTCTTATGGAGGGGGGGGGGGGCTATCCCATTGAAGTTAACATAATATTTCCTACCTCATCTCTGTACCCCACACATACAATTATCTGTAAGATCCCTCAGTCAAGCAGTTAATTCAGTCCAGCAAAAACAGATTTAACCACAAAGATCAGAGAGTTTTTCCAATGACTCGCAAAGAAGGGCACCTATTGGTAGATCGGTAAAAGTAAAAAAAACAGACATTTAATATCCATTTGAGCATGGTGATGTTATTAATTACACTTTGGATGGTGAATCAATACAAACAGTTACAACAAGGATACAGGCGTCATTCTTAGATCCAAGATGGCATAGCAGTTCAGACGTCTTTTGTCCTCGTCTTGTCGTGTCCCGTATATATATATATTTACAACTTTTTTCATACATTTTTTTAAAATTTTCCATAAACCCATCTTCAAAACACTCTCCTGCAACCCGCCTCACCAATTTATATTTATAAAAAAGTATTATTTACCTTAAATCTGTAATCCTCCAAGAAGCTAGCCAGAAACTCCAAGAAGCGAGCCAGAAACTAGCCAGAAGCCAGCCAGGAGCTAGCCAGAAGCAAATCCAGAAGCTAATCAGAAGCTAGGTCAGAAGCTAGTTAGCTTCTTTACTGGCAAATCGTTAGTATTCAGCTAACCACGGTTTGTAGTCATCTGCTATCCTTTAGCTCGAAAATCTATCGCCAGTTTTGTACGGCGCAGCGTGGCTCAGAACGGAACATACCGGACCAATTTTTCTCTCCATGTCCCTGGATTTCTACCGCTAACTCTGGACATTCATACCTGGATCTCACAGCTAGCTAGCTGCTATCCGTGTGACTATCGGCTTTCGTCAATTCCGGAGCAAACATCAATTATTCTGGAGCTAGCCAGCTGAAGAGTTCCATCAATCATTCCTGGGCTGCAGTCACCTATCCGGACCCATTTTACTGCCTACGCGGAGCCCCACCGGGCCTTCACAACTGGACTGCCGACGTTATCTACCCGAAGGAGTTATCCGGCTGGCTCCTCCGTCGCGACGTTACCTGAACGCCCATCTGCGGCCTGCTAACCGTTAGCTGTCTTATCTGCTGCTATCTGAATAGACAATCGGACAATTTATTTATTTATTTTTATTATTATTTTTTCTTCTTCTTGGGCCTCTAACTATATCTATTGTTTTTATTTTTGTTGTTGTTGTGTGATTTGGATTAATCACCTCTACCACACGGAACCCCACTAATCTACTGACGGAATGCAAGAGGTGGCTAATAACAGACATCCATCCTATGCTAGCTTGCTACCGATGGCCTGGCTCGCTGTCTAAATCGCCGTGACCCCCAACCAACCTCTCCACTCACCGGACCCTTTTGATCACTCGACTAAGCATGCCTCTCCTTAATGTCAATATGCCTTGTCCATTGCTGTTCTGGTTAGTGTTTATTGGCTTATTTCACTGTAGAGCCTCTAGTCCTGCTCACTATACCTTATCCAACCTATTAGTTCCACCACCCACACATGAAATGACATCTCCTGGTTTCAATGATGTTTCTAGAGACAATATCTCTCTCTTCATCACTCAATATCTAGGTTTACCTCCACTGTATTCACATCCTACCATACCTTTGTCTGTACATTATACCTTGATGCTATTTTATCGCCCCCAGAAACCTCCTTTTACTCTCTGTTCCAGACGTTCTAGACGACCAATTCTTATTGCTTTTAGCCGCACCCTTATTCTACTCCTCCTCTGTTCCTCTGGCGATGTAGAGGTGAATCCAGGCCCTGCAGTGCCTAGCTCCACTCCTATTCCCCAGGCGCTCTCTTTTGACGACTTCTGTAACCGTAATAGCCTTGGTTTCATGCATGTTAACATTAGAAGCCTCCTCCCTAAGTTTGTTCTATTCACTGCTTTAGCACACTCTGCCAACCCGGATGTTCTAGCCGTGTCTGAATCCTGGCTTAGAAATTTTAATTTCAAACTACAACATTTTCAGACAAGATAGAACTGCCAAAGGGTGCGGTGTTGCAATCTACTGCAAAGATAGCCTGCAGAGTTCTGTCCTACTATCCAGGTCTGTACCCAAACAATTTGAACTTCTACTTTTAAAAATCCACCTCTCTAAAAACAAGTCTCTCACCGTTGCCGCCTGCTATAGACCACCCTCTGCTAGGAGACCTTAACTGGAACATGCTTAACACCCCAGCCATCCTACAATCTAAACTTGATGCCCTCAATCTCACACAAATTATCAATGAACCTACCAGGTAGCTCCCCAAAGCCTTAAACACGGGCACCTTCATAGATATCATCCTAACCAACTTTCCCTCTAAATACACCTCTGCTGTCTTCAACCAAGATCTCAGCGATCACTGCCTCATTGCCTGCATCTGTAATGGGTCAACGGTCAAACGACCTCCACTCATCACTGTAAAACGCTCCCTGAAACACTTCAGCGAGCAGGCCTTTCTAATCGACCTGGCCGGGGTATCCTGGAAGGATATTGATCTCATCCCGTCAGTAAAGGATGCCTGGATATTTTTTAAAAATGCCTTCCTAACCATCTTAAATAAACATGCCCCATTCAAGAAATTCAGAACCAGGAACAGATATAGCCCTTGGTTCTCCCCAGACCTGACTGCCCTTAACCAACACAAAAACATCCTATGGCGTTCTGCATTAGCATCGAACAGCCCCCGTGATATACAGCTGTTCAGGGAAGCTAGAAACCATTATACACAGGCAGTTAGAAAAGCCAAGGCTTGCTTTTTCAAGCAGAAATTTGCTTCTTGCAACACTAACTCAAAAAAGTTCTGGGACACTGTAAAGTCCATGGAGAATAAGAACACCTCCTCCCAGCTGCCCACTGCACTGAAGATAGGAAACACTGTCACCACTGATAAATCCACCATAATTGAGAATTTCAATAAGCATTTTTCTACGGCTGGCCATGCTTTCCACCTGGCTACTCCTACCCCGGTCAACAGCACTGCACCCCCCACAGCAACTCGCCCAAGCCTTCCCCATTTCTCCTTCTCCCAAATCCGTTCAGCTGATGCTCTGAAAGAGCTGCAAAATCTGGACCCCTACAAATCAGCCGGGCTAGACAATCTGGACCCTTTCTTTCTAAAATTATCTGCCGAAATTGTTGCCACCCCTATTACTAGCCTGTTCAACCTCTCTTTCGTGTCGTCTGAGATTCCCAAAGATTGGAAAGCAGCTGCGGTCATTCCCCTCTTCAAAGGGGGGTCACTCTTGACCCAAACTGCTACAGACCTATGTCTATCCTACCATGCCTTTCTAAGGTCTTCGAAAGCCAAGTCAACAAACAGATTACCGACCATTTCGAATCTCACCATACCTTCTCTGCTATGCAATCTGGTTTCAGAGCTGGTCATGGGTGCACCTCAGCCACGCTCAAGGTCCTAAACGATATCTTAACCGCCATCGATAAGAAACATTACTGTGCAGCCGTCTTCATTGATCTGGCCAAGGCTTTCGACTCTGTCAATCACCGCATCCTCATCGGCAGACTCGACAGCCTTGGTTTCTCAAATGATTGCCTCGCCTGGTTCAACAACTACTTCTCTGATAGAGTTCAGTGTGTCAAATCAGAGGGTCTGCTGTCCGGACCTCTGGCAGTCTCTATGGGGGTGCCACAGGGTTCAATTCTTGGACCGACTCTCTTCTCTGTATACATCAATGAGGTCGCTCTTGCTGCTGGTGAGTCTCTGATCCACCTCTACGCCGACGACACCATTCTGTATACTTCTGTCCCTTCTTTGGACACTGTGTTAACAACCCTCGAGACAAGCTTCAATGCCATACAACTCTACTTCCGTGGCCTCCAATTGCTCTTAAATACAAGTAACACTAAATGCATGCTCTTCAACCGATCGCTACCCGCACCTGCCAGCCTGTCAAACATCACTACTCTGGACGGCTCTGACTTAGAATACGTGGACAACTACAAATACTTAGGTGTCTGGTTAGACTGTAAACTCTCCTTCCAGACCCATATCAAACATCTCCAATCCAAAGTTAAATCTAGAATTGGCTTCCTATTTCGCAACAAAGCATCCTTCACTCATGCTGCCAAACATACAATTGTAAAACTGACCATCCTACCAATCCTCGACTTTGGCGATGTCATTTACAAAATAGCCTCCAATACCCTACTCAACAAATTGGATGCAGTCTATCACAGTGCAATCCGTTTTGTCACCAAAGCCCCATATACTACCCACCATTGCGACCTGTACACTCTCGTTGGCTGGCCCTCGCTTCATACTCATCGCCAAACCCACTGGCTCCATGTCATCTACAAGACCCTGCTAGGTAAAGTCCCCCCTTATCTCAGCTCGCTGGTCACCATAGCATCTCCCACCTGTAGCACACGCTCCAGCAGGTATATCTCTCTAGTCACCCCCAAAACCAATTCTTTCTTTGGCCGCCTCTCCTTCCAGTTCTCTGCTGCCAATGACTGGAACGAACTACAAAAATCTCTGAAACTGGAAACACTTATCTCCCTCACTAGCTTTAAGCACCAACTGTCAGAGCAGCTCACAGATTACGGCACCTGTACATAGCCCATCTATATTTTAGCCCAAACAACTACCTCTTTCCCTACTGTATTTAATTCATTTATTTATTTTGCTCCTTTGCACCCCATTATTTTTATTTCTACTTTGCACATTCTTCCATTGCAAATCTACCATTCCAGTGTTTTACTTGCTATATTGTATTTACTTTGCCACCATAGCCTTTCTTTGCCTTTACCTCCCTTATCTCACCTCATTTGCTCACATCGTATATAGACTTGTTTAAAGGCATTAAAGTAAAACTACAAAAAACTACAAAAAACTAGTCAAAGAAATTAACTTAACGTCCTGAATACAAAGTGCTATGTTTGGGCCAAATCCAACAAAACACATTACTGAGTACCACTCTTCATATTTTTAAGCATGGTGGTTGCTGCATCATGTTATGGGTATGCTTGTCATCGGCAAGGACTAGGGAGAGCTAAGCACAGGCAAAATCCTAGAGGAAAACCTGGTTCAATCTGCTTTCCAACAGACACTGGGAGACAAATTCACCTTTCAGCTGGACAATAGCCCAAAACACAAGGCTTACCAAGACGACATTGAATGTTCCGGAGTGGTATAGTTACATTTTTTTTACTTAAATCGTCTTGAAAATCTATGGCAAGAATTTAAAATAGCTCTTCAACAATGAACTTGACAGTGTTTTTAAAAGAGTAATGTGCAAATATTGTACAATCCCGGTGTGCAAAGCTCTTGGAGACTTACTCAGAAAGACTCACACCAAAGGTGATTCTAATATGTGTGTTAGAAGGGATGTGAATACTTATGTAAATTAGATATTTCTGTATTTAATTTTCAGTAAATTTGTAAAAACATGTTTTCACTTTGTCATTATGGGATATTGCGTGTAGATGGGTGAGAACAAATATATATTTAATCCATTTTGAATTCAGGCTGTACTACAACAACATGTGGAATAAGGCAAGGGGAATACTTTCTGAAGGCACTGTATATGGGGAGTATTTGTCACGGTGAAAGGTGCGACTTTACAGTTTAACTCAGACTGGCAGTGTAGAAAGGAGTGCAACTTGGCTCAGGGGAGCTGATCAATTGGACACGACCCAGCAATCTCTCCTGGTCCATTCGTCAAAAAAAAGAGCCCATTCAACTGTAGTAGAAAACCTGTGAGATGAACATTGAGATACACACTGTAAGAAACACATTGATGCGTCCTCCACTTGGCTCTCAAAGGAATGCAATCACTATGGCTTCTAATTGATTCAAATGCAGTTTGAGCTGAATTTACCTCAGGTATACTTGTATACCATTATGAATCTAACTTTATCGATCAATCATCAGCAGTAATAATTTGGCAAGACAACCGCCTGGGATAGTACTGAGTGGGCATTTTGTTGTGAGACAAGGACAGAACAGCACATTGCATAAGAAACAAGGGTCACTACAAGTCGAGAAGGAAATAGACATGGGTTCCTTTGAACATGCATGAGAAACAGGGCAGGCATTCACACACAGTACATTACATGTCGACAGAAGCACGTTACATTATCGATGAGACACTAGAGCATGACTACAGAAACTACACAGAAGCTTCCTGAGGCGCCAAGCGTTCACTTGCGACCATGATGCAAGCTGTTAAAGTCACAAATGGCACGTCAACAGAAAATGAGTTGACCAAGAAGAGAGTGATTACCTGTCTCTGTTTTCATGAGTGGCAGTTAAAAAAAAGAAAGAAAGTTCATTATTACAACTACTTCAAATATGAGACAAAACTCTTGCATTGGTTTACAACTATGATCATAACACAATATAGCGTAGTGTGTGTAAAAATGTTGCACCTATATATTGACTTATTTTCATTCGTTTCAGTCTTGGATTTTTCAAATCCTTAGCATTTTCTATCATTGTCACGTTTCTTCCTCGGGGCTATTCCATTCTACTTAGATGTTGTTCCACTGACACTGCCATCAGATCAATGCCTGAATGTTCTCCACCAAGAGCATAGACGGAAATATAGCTGCCCTCAAATCCACTCAACATGAGCTCCCAGTGTATTACAATTGGCCATAAACATCTGTGACCCAGAAGAACTAACCTTACCCAAGGCTGTATAGCCCATAGAAAAACAATATCATATAAATCATTTACTTTCTTCACTCAATGGAATATTTCCATGTCATCAAGTATACACAATAACAACAACTTTGAACAGTCTTTCCTGACCGAACAACCCAAGAGCATTGTGCTTAGTTGGTCAATTCACCATATTATACCGTGTTTCAAAATGTAACTACAGATATATTCATCTCTTGTAGACAGGATGGAGCGTGTAGGATAATGAGCAGCACTGGTTCCGTTGCTTGGGTTTTCGTCACTGATTATTTGTACATATCAGGACGGGGGAACTTCGCGCGTGTGGTGAAATTAGCTATGGCTGAGAGTTTACTTTTGCGAGGGGGGAGACTTCGTAAACCGGAACTCCCAATTTCGAACACCTATGGACCCAGAAATAAATCACAAAGCTGACCAAATGATGTGATATTTTGATTCTGGGAGAGAGGATTGGGGGTATTTGCCCATACGATCCCCAGGTTGGCCCACCTGCCGTTGTTGCATCCCACGCCCCACACACGGATGTTGATGATAGGTTGGCAGTGGATAAGGCTGCGGTCCACTGGGTCCATCAGGCTAAGGGTGTCCTTCTTCAGCACCATCATCATGTCCTGGCCCTGGGAGAGACAGAGGTGACAGGGTGGGACTGCTTCAGTGGGACTGCTTTATGGTGGCAGTAAGGGTAATCTGGCCTGCAAGCAAATTGCAAGCTCACATGTACTGGACCAAACCCAAGGTCGAATGAGGTACTGGGGGTTGTCAAAGCTACTAATGGTTTCATTTAAAGGAGTAACGCACAATAAACAATTGCACAATGAGCCATGTACTGCTTGCCAAAATAGACCAAACTAAAACAAAACCTAATAAACAAGTAATGTTACTGTATTTTACTTCACCACCCCCATTACTCCCTCAACCCCCCCCCCCCCCGCCTCCTCTTACCTCTCCCCAGGCGCCTAGTGCATCGCGGCCCTCAGCCTTGCTGCTGGACAGCTGCTGGATGCAGTTATTGACAGCCAGACTGCTCTTCCCCGGGGTCAGCTCCTCCTCTGGGATCTCCACCCAGCCCAGTGAGCGCACCGCAAAACACTGACCAAGACAACCACACCACACCACGCCAACAGGGCCCAGGAGGCAGCGGAGAGGAGTGGATGGTAGGGATGAGGAGGAGGCAGAAAGAAAAGGGAATGAACAGAGAGTGTAAGAGAGAGATATGCATATGGATGCGCAGTGTTTTTCCGATCATGTGCAGCCTAAAAGGTTATAAGTGTCTTCGGCATCTACAGTATATCAACATGATGCATCCACGAAATGCATTTAGCGACTTTCAATCACTACTGCTCCTCACTGTGACTTCAAAGATAACTCTCACATCCTTTTAGTGGACATGGTCTATGAACTCCTCTAAGAGCTGCCTAGCCTGGGCCAGAAAAACAACTATCGACCAGGGCTTGCATAAAAAAAAAAAAGGTGTCCTCTTTTAACCCTCAGCGAATAAATGACGGCAAATACTGTTTAGAGTTCTGATTCAGCTAGAATGCATGAAAAAAAGAAAAACGTTTTACAATAAGCTGACGTAATTGGACAAATCTGGTTTTATGGATGTTATTGGTCAGAACATGCTGTGCTGCAGAAGGAGAGGGATTTGGACACCGTAGCCCACTCTACCTTGGAGTCAGGATCCATGTTGGTGCAGAAATAATCGTCCTGCCAGGAGATTCTGTGGGAGATTAGCAGAACAGTTAAATTACATGAAGGATTACCACCACGACAGCACAAATGACACGGTAGCCCTTTCTGCATCCCTCACTGCTTCCCCGGATGATGCTGTGTGGAATATTGTGTTGTATGTCACCATCTCGTCCTTTGTTGATCTGTTTTGTGTTTGACTTTGAAAGTAAAGCCCTTGCCTGCCACTGATGGAAACAGCTGTTGAGTGAGCAGTGGATGACAAAAACAAACAGAGAGCTGGTTTGATCGCCTTCATGCGGACTGACTCAGAGGTGGAGTTCTCATTAGCCCTCTGATACAGCTGACTGGAGACAATCCCAAGAGGCTGCTATTCCTGCAACCAGGAGCCCACTGAGTCAAGACTCTCCCTCCCTTTCCATTGCACTCTTTGGTGAAGCAGAGTAGGATGCGATTATGTCCATTATAAGACCTATGGATTTCTTGATGCTGTGCTCAGTGAGCTGAGTTTCACTATTCTCCGCAATCTCTGCCCATACAGAATGTTAAGCTCCCAGGTGTCAAATGCACCCTGATTCCACACATGACCACTGCAGCAGAGACTGTGCTTATCGGTGGATTCAACAACCTCTACATGTTACAGGACACAGTGCCAGAATAACTTGTGATAATGGAATTGTTGTGTACTTTTGCCCGTAATGGTAAAAGCAAGGCAGCCATATGTAATGTTAAAGAACTTATGAACAACCACCCAGGTGATTTGACCAAACAGGTTGTACTTTGCTTTATGCTAAAGAAACCTTAGAATACTGGTTTGTGTGACAGATGGTTTAGACTTATCTTCAGGCACTATATTGAACAGATCCCCCCCCCCCTGCAATTGCCTGTATGTATTCAGATTATGGCACAAAGGCTGGACTGTAACGATATGCCGTAGTGGTTGTCCCATCTGCACATGACGCTTCAAAGAACTTATCCATTCCCGATAAGGCAGGGGACAGATCTGGCCTCTGCTCAGAACACAGACAATTGAATAGTGGGTGTTGTTCCAGGAGGCATAGGGATATGTGGTCTGCCACATTCCCGGGCCAGTGAAGCCATCATGAGCCCTTTTGCCATCAAAACAGATTCAAAGAGAGAGAATACATCCCATGCACTAACCCTCTCATTTGATTTACACAATCAACGTATTTTATTTCAAAGAGCTCCGCAAGCATCCGGATCTGCAGGTGATACAAATGTACCTCATCGACCCATTAACCTTGTAGAATAACTTTGGCACGGAGCTTAATTGTGTCGTACTCAATACTCTACCATGGATGGCCTGAACGAGTTTGTAACAAGGCTACAGTGCTTGTGAAGGTGAATGAGTGTTGGTGTGGGTCTGCAGAGGATTCTGAAGGAGTACCTGTCATTTACGGAGGCCACTGGGCTCTCTGTCAGCCTTGCCCTTGAGCCACGTCTGCCACCAGCATCCAGGCTCTGGAAAATAGGACATGGGACATTATTAGAGGTGTGATCCTTTCCTCTCTGACGAAATCACATCCAAGTATAAAGCAGCCAAAGTCAAACAGCAGGACTGAACTGTGTTTTGAAATTGAAACCCTAACCTTGAGGTCCGTGGCAGTGACGCCATTGACGGCGCTCTGGTCCTCCTCATTGCTGTAGGATGGGTGCTGCCATTGTGTGGTGCCTGTAGGCACGTGCCAGTAGTAGGTGCCAGTGCTGTCCCGGATGGTGCGCCACCCTGACGGCAGGTCAGTGTCCAGATCAAGACTCGGGTCATTCCAGATGTTGTCTGAAGAACACAGAACACAGCAGGGATCCCAACGATGGGAGGCGAAAGCAAGTAAGCTTAATGAATAAGTGCCCATGACCAATATTACAGTGCATTTGGTGTCACGTGAATGAAGTGATGAGGACGATAATTAACAGTAGTTTCAGATCTATATATTTCATTATGTTCATAATTGTAGCTGGACGTAGCACAAACACAGCTCTGGGGTCCATCGTACCCAGGGGGCTGCATCCCATCGGCATCGTTAGCCTCACCCAGTCTGAAGCCCATGACAGCCACACGGCTGACCTTACTCTCCACAGCCTGGCAACATGCTAATTCTGCCAAATGCCAGATCGGAATTCGGAGCAGTCCCTCTGCATCACAGCTGGCTAGCAATAGCTACAGTGTCTGAGGCTCGACTCCTTTGTTTTCTCCTAACATTGAATATGTGATGGAACCGCTTCGAGTTCGGAAAGGGCAAATGATTATGTAACGCACTCACGAAATGACAAATTCTGCACATTAACTCAATGTGCTCAGCTCGAAGGGAGAGCAAGCCGAATAGAGAGGTGGTAAAAAAAAATGTAAGGAGAGAGAGAGAACGCAAGAAGTGGGTCAGTAGTGACATGAGGGCTGTGTCCCAAATGGTACCCTATTCCCTATGTAGTGCACTACTTTTGACCAGGCCACATAGGGAATAGGGTGCAATTTGGGACACCGCCGAGGTCACCTGGGCACGGGTGTCTCTCTCACAGCAGAGTGCCACAGTGGCTGTGTTACCCTCAACCTGGGGGCACAGAATGAAAATAGAGAGGCTAAATCAAGCATGCAAAAAGCACTGATGCCTATTTTTCTTTATTTCATTCTGGTCTGTCGTTTGTGTGTGTGCGTGACCCAAATGAATTTGACGTGATTTCATGCCTTGTACATCTCATCCCCATTCGTCTGGCTTTTTAACCCTGGTCACCCCTGTGTCTGGCAATGAAAAACAGCACCACGCATCCCTGGGATAAATGGCATGGGAAGATTATACCCAGGAACAGATCAGCTGAACCCTGCTACAGGGAGAGACAAATCAATAAGAGACAGCAGTGTATAAGAGACCGCAGTGTTAGAGAGAGATGGAGGCAGAACTCTTCAGTCTTCGTGGATGCTTCTATAGGCAGGCAGGCGGGCGGGCAGGCCTCCTGGGCTTGGATGACACTACTATTCAATACATTTCACAGTCTGATTGACGGGTCAGTGCACCATCTCCGGGGCGTGATGAAGCTGTGTGAAGAATTAGAACTCATCCCAACCCTGAGGACGAGGCCTCCAGAGGAGACAATTTGGCACAGAGCTCTCCTACTGTAGCCTCCCTTCTCCCATTATTGACCAGTGAGTAAGACAGGGGAGGGATTGTAAGAACTAGCATCCGTGGGACATCGTAATGTATGACAGTTTGAAAGAAATTGATATTTTCTGCTTTAAAAATGGAATGGCAAAGTGTACTTGTCACAAACAACTACTGTATATCACAATGGCTGATGCTGTCACTGCTCATACCAGACTGGAGTAGAGCCTTTCTCCCAATTATGCTCCTTGAGATCAGAACAAAGGCTCTGAGTCTACAGTGCCTTGCGAAAGTATTCAGCCCCCTTGAACTTTGCGACCTTTTGCCACATTTCAGGCTTCAAATATAAAGATATAAAACTGTATTTTTTTGTGAAGAATCAACAACAAGTGGGACACAATCATGAAGTGGAACGACATTTATTGGATATTTCAAACTTTTTTAACAAAGCAAAAACTGAAAAATTGGGCGTGCAAAATTATTCAGCCCCTTTACTTTCAGTGCAGCAAACTCTCTCCAGAAGTTCAGTGAGGATTTCTGAATCATCCAATGTTGACAAATGACTAATGATGATAAATACAATCCACCTGTGGAATCATCTCCGCACCTGGGTGTGATAGTCTCAGAGGTCCGTTAAAAGCGCAGAGAGCATCGTGAAGAACAAGGAACACACCAGGCAGGTTCGAGATACTGTTGTGAAGAAGTTTAAAGCTGGATTTGGATACAAAAAGATTTCCCAAGCTTTAAACATCCCAAGGAGCACTGTGCAAGCTAATATTGAAATGGAAGGAGTATCAGACCACTGCAAATCTACCAAGACCTGGCCGTCCCTCTAAACTTTCAGCTCATACAAGGAGAAGACTGATCAGAGATGCAGCCAAGAGGCCCATGATCACTCCGGATGAACTGCAGAGATCTACAGCTGAGGTGGGAGACTCTGTCCATAGGACAACAATCAGTCGGCACAAATCTGGCCTTTATGTAAGAGTGGCAAGAAGAAAGCCATTTCAAAGATATCCATAAAAAGTGTCAAAGTTTGCCATACACACCAAACATGTGGAAGAAGGTGCTCTGGTCAAAACCAAAATTGCCAAAATGCAAAACGTTAGCAACACAGCTCATCACTTGAATCATGGTGGTGGCAGCATCATGGTTTGGGCCTGCGCAGGGACAGGGAAGATGGTTAAAATTGATGGGAAGATGGATGGAGCCAAATACAGGACCATTCTGGAAGAAAAGCTGATGGAGTCTGCAAAAGACCTGAGACTGGGATGGAGATTTGTCTTCCAACAAGACAATGATCCAAACATAAAGCAAAATCTACAATGGAATGGTTCAAAAATAAACATATCCAGGTGTTAGAATGGCCAAGTCAAAGTCCAGACCTGAATCCAATCGAGAATCTGTGGAAAGAACTGAAAACTGCTGTTCACAGATGCTCTCCATCCAACCTCACTGAACTGACCCCAAAGTATTAACTTGAAATATCCAATTCTTCTACAGTTTTATATCTTTATGTTTGAAGCATGTGGCAAAGGTGAGTCCTAATCCATGTTGCAAAGGTGGTTCACAGATGAGAGCTGTTTTGCAAGGAGGAATGGGAAAAAATTTCATCTCCTAATGCTGGGTTCTTACCGTTACCCTGGGTTCTTCTATGCTGGGTTTTTACTCCTACGGTGGGTTTGTAGTTTAAGTCAAGCTATTTGGTATTATATAACCTGACACCAGGGCTGATGATGGGTAATCCTCATATCACAAGCCCTCAATATGAAAGCCAAAACATAGCGAATCATCGTTTTCCATGGAACTGACCCCATTCACCAAGATAGTGGCACGAATCCTCTCCGAGGTAGCAACATCGTACTGCTCAGACTGCCAACTGTGCAGAGTGAATGTCCTGTCCTTTTGGGATCTATGGAAGCCGATGAGAGTTCCAATAGCTCCAATCATGAACCGATCAAACATTCTTCTGTTCCCACATCGGCTGCAGCAAAGCCTTCTGCTGACAGGCCATAAGCAATGACCGCCCAAATGACTTTTTTTGTGTGTTTTTGGCTGACTAGTTCTTGTGCTGTCAGCATCGTGTGACGAAGCACACTTGGGGACAGCCACTAAAAGAAAAAAAGCTTTGTGAAATGGGAAAATCTATCATGAACAGTCTCCACTGTAAAAATGATTTCCAATAACAGATTAAATGTGCCGTGCAATTCCTGTGGTAAGCGAATAGTATTGATGTAACTATTTTGATGTTGACACAGTGCACAAAATAGCCCCTGTTTACAGTTTGCATGGATCTGTAATTGGGCATTTCCATGTAAAAGGACCCCATGAGCACTAACATGTGAAGTTCAAATCTCGTGTCAAATGAAAGCTACAAGTCTATATCTTTGAGAAATTAAGGCATATATACATTTTTCAAAAATGTTCCATCCTAAATATTAAGACTAAGGTAAGGCCTTGATTTCTGGTCAAACAGATGGAAAAAGGGGTCTTGGAAAACATCTGCCAGAGAAATCTGTTAAAAGATTGTGTTTATACTTTTATATTTCATTTTCGATAAATTATTTGCTTTCTGTAAGTTTAAGAAAGATTGTCTAGGGTCTTGTCATTCTGTTACAAAAATAACACATCTCATTTCCCTCCTTCATGAGGAGGGAGGACAAGGGTAGTTCAGAAGTAACAAGGTAGACCTAGTACTGTTATTCAGCTCATAACTGAATTCTTTCTCTTTCTGGTGGGCAAAGCAATAGTGAGGTCTCTCTCTCCCTCTCTCTCTCCATTTACTGTAACCAGCATCCACTGAGCACCGACAAAACACTGGGTGTTCATGGACATTGAAAAGCAGTTATTTGATATTTCACAGATGTTTTTTTTTGGTACGGTCTGGAAAGGCTTTCATTTCAATGTCCAGGGTTTGTTTTGATTTTTGGTCTGGTTCAATTGGTCCCAAACAGACGTCCATGACTGGTTCCGATTTGGTCCAGTCAGGTCCAAATCATAGACGTCCACGTTTGACAAGTTTGGAGAGCACAGAAGTGTAAAACACAATATAGTAAAGTTTTAAAAAGTTGAGTAAAGTACAGTCCTGTACAATAGAATAGAGTTCAGTAGAGTACACAGAGCACACTAGAGTTGAGTACACTATAAAGAACTGTACTCTTCTGTACTATATTCTACTTTTCTGTAGTGAACAGAACTATACTCCACTGTAGTTTGCTGTTCTATTACGATCATTCTGATACCGGGTGTAAATCCACTTCACTTACTGTAATTCAATAAACAAAACAGATTTTTTAAAAGTCAAGTTATCATGTGTCACGAACCGGCACAAAGTCCGTAACAGTAAGAGAGACAACGTGGAGATTAGGAATAACAAAAATATATGTATTAACTGAGGTAATGTAAATACAATTAACAATGGTGTGTGTAGTCAGTAATCAGTAGTGTAAGTGAGTGTTTGCGTGCATAAATGTAATAATGAGGGAGGTTGAAAGGTGCCAAAGCAAACAAACAAAACGGCCACAAAAAATGCCACAACCAAACTCTAACAGTGTGTCTGTATGGATAGAGTCTCAACGAATGGGGAAGAGGTGTATTTATCCCGGGACACACCCGAGCCCAGGTGAGTCCCATTTCGCTGATAACCCTCCAGGTTCCGCCCACCGACAAGGACCCCGGAACACCATACCAGTCACACAAACAAAATACTGCCCTGGATCCTAATAGAATACCCAGCCTGCGTCCCAAATCCATAAGGGGGGGTACGTGTTCACACTTCCTCTTGCCCAGGCCAACCTCATCCTCTCCAGACCTCAGCAACCTTTGCGCACAGGAAGCAACCTTTAAGAGGAAAGAAGGAAACGAGACCAGAAGGGAACAGACAGGAGCGATAGAACAGGACAACACCAAACATAAAATAACAGGGGTCAGTCACGTGGACATTCAGGAACAGGGCGCACGAGACAGCTCGCCAGCAACGACATTAGCAGTCCCGCTGATGTGCCGCACATTGATATGGAATAAACACCATCTCATTATCCTCTGGTTAGGACACATCATGGAACTCAAGAAGGTGAGAGGATTATGGTCGGTGTAGACCATAATAGGTACTACTCCTGACCCGACATACACCTCAAAGTGTTGTAGCGCCCATATGAGTGCTGGCGCTTCTTTTTCCACGACCGAGTAGTTCAACTGATAAAGGTTCAACTTTTTGGCCTCTCAACACCCAGACAGATCTGCTTGTAGCAGGACTGCACCTGCCCCCATGTGACTCGCATCCACCTGCAAGGTAAATGACAAATCCATGCGAGGAGTAGCCAGCACCGGAGTTGAGGTAAGCAACCTCTTCGCATCTTCAAAAGCCTGTTGACAACGAGAAGACCAGACGTAAACGGCCTTAGCTTTCAGCAAATTCGTCAAGGGGGCGACCACAGTAGAGAAGTTCCTAAAAAAAACTATGGTAATAACCAATCATTCCCAAGAAACGCATCAGTTCCTTTTTAGTAGTTGGTGGTGGAAAAGCATCAATAGCTACCACCGTAGCCCCAAACAGGACGCACTTCAGCCTGCCCAACCACCTTTCCAAGATATGTAACGGTCGCCTGAGCAAACTCACATTTAGCCAGATTGATCGTAAGGTGACCCGCAGCTAGGCGATCGAACAAGGCTTGAATACGGGACAGATGTTACTCCCAAGTATCTGCATATATCACTACATCATCCAGATAAACAGCGCACCCGGCCAGACCGGAGACAACCCTGTTCATAAGTCCCTGAAAATTGTCAGGTGCATTACGCAGACCGAAACTCATAACCGAATACAAGTACAGACCAGAGGGTGTAATAAAGGCAGAGATTTCACGTGCTCTTCTCGTCAGTGACACCTGCCAATAGTCCTTTAACAGGTCAAATTTGCTCACAAACTTAGCTGCTCCGACTTGATCAACGCAGTCCTCCATCCGAAGAAGAGGAAATGAATCTGGCTTAGTGACACCATTTATTTACCTTACGGTAGTCTGTACAAAATCTGTTTGTCCCATCCGGTTTACTGACCAAGATACAGGGAGGAGTCCAACTGGAGAAAGAAGGCTCTGCTATCTGACTCTCCAGCATGTACCTGACCTCAGTATCCAGACAACGTAGTTTCTCTGAAGAAACTCTATAGAACCGCTGACGAATGGGGTCAGCATCCCCAACGTCAATATCGTGTTCTATTAAGTTTGTAGGTGTATCAGAAAACAAACCTGGAAATCTCTGAATCAGACCGACCATCTCTTCCCGCCCATCAACAGGTAGATGAGCGAGAAGGCCGTCTAAAATATCCAGTGTCTCTGAATTTTTCAATCTACCCTGCAGTAAGCAATCGTCAGGACCAGGAACTTCCTCCCCATGCACGGACCTAGCATGACAAGAACCCAGCGAAATAACGGTATTGGCCAAAAGAACAGGTGTATCGTCCTCTGTAGACTCCCACCGTTCAGCCTCAGAGGAACGTGCATAATATGCTTTTAACAGATTTACATGGCACAGTTGTAAGTCGCTCTGGATAAGAGCGTCTGCTAAATGACTTAAATGTAATGTAAATGGTGTGCTATTCACCGTTCTGGAATGGCAAGTAACCGTATATGTACCTTGAAACTTGGCTTGAAAAGGAGAACCAACAATTGGCAGCAGAGCAATAACCTGGTCACCTGGACAAAAGTGACGAGGCTCAGTTCGCCCATCAAATATGCCCTTCATCCTCTCCTGTGAAGATGATAGCTTCTCTTTAGCCATTTCACCAGCGGCGTACAGGCGTCGCCGGAAATCACACACATAAGATAACAGGGACTGAGGGGGCTTGGGAGACTTCCAGTCATCCTGGAGAACAGATAGAAGTCCACGCACCCTGTCCAAACACAAGGTAATTTGGACTGAAACCCGTGCTCTCTGGTGAAACCGCCCTAGCGGCTAACAGTAACCAAGGCCACCCCTCCTACCAATCCTTATCCATCTCAGTACAATAAGCTCTCAACAAAGACTTAAGTGTTCGATGGAAATGTTCCAGCGCTCCTTGACTCTGTGCGTGATAGGCGCAAGACAAATTGTTTTTAATATGGAGCTGTTGGAAAACCTGACCAAACAGATTAGAGGTGAAATTAGATCCTTGATCACTGTGAATGACTTTAGGGATTCCAAACAGTGAGATAAGTCTGTGCTAAAAGCTTTGACTCAGTTTAGTGGTGATAGACCGGAAAGGATAGGCAGCAGGAAACCTAGTGGTCTGATACATCACAGTCAACAGGTAACTACTACCATTCTTAGAGCGAGGCAGAGGACAAACACAGTCAATAATCAGATACTCAAAAGATTGGCTGAGTACAGGAATAGGAAACAGTAGTACCGGCTTAGTAGCTAGATTAGGTTTACCAGTTAATTGGCAGGTGTGTTGATGAACTCAGAAACATCCCTCTTTAACCTAGGCCAAAATAAATGTCTTAATATGCAATTGTAGGTTTTCCACACCCCCATATGTCCAGCAACGTCATCGTGGGAAGTTGTCAACACCAACTCACGAAGCTTAACTGGTACAACAACCTGACTAATAGCCTCCCCCACAAAACAACTACCATGAGACACCCACTTCCTCATCAGGACATCCTCTCGGAGAAAATAGCCATGGGCGACATTTACCAACTGTTCCACAGGCACGCAACTCTTCCAATGTGTGGGATCAGTCCGTTGCTCCTTGATTAGACCAGAGAGGGGTACAGATAACGGGATAACAGGGAAAGCAGTGACAGATTTCTTTGTGCCATTCTCATTAGCCGGCGCAGTGACCAGGTCGCAACGGCTCATAGAACGCGTCGCCGCACACGCAGAAAACACCTCTGGGAAACTATGCGCACTCATCAGGAATCCCTACAAATTACGGCTTACAGCTGGAACCACTGGAGATGGAAACACGACAGGCCATACACGCTCACCAGCCAAGTTATTCCCAAGGATAACGTCGACCCCCTCAATAGGCAACGAAGGACGCACCCCCAAAACAACCTCACCTTTCGCCAGTCCACAATCCAACATCAGTTTATGGAATGGAACTGACAAGAGTGTTCAAACCTATTCCCCTAATTAGAACACTATTCCCCGAATCAGTCTCGGCAGAGAAGGGTAACACAGACTCCAACACAAACGACTCAGAGGCACCTGTGTCTCAGGATCTTCACTGGCACTGGGTCGTTACTTCCTAACATTGACACAAAACCCACCGTAATGAAAGGTAAATAGTCTGGATCAATATGGACTTTCACATGCCCCTGGGCATGAGACAGTGTGTCAGGAGTGAACTGATGTGGGACAGGCGCTGATAACGCCATAGGCTTAGATTTAACGTAAGCACTGCATTTACCTTTAGCCCTGAGAACCGGACAGGCGTTTTTTCCAATGACCTGAACCTTGACAGAAGTGACACTCTTGACCAAAGTCAGCTTCACCACAGGA
This sequence comes from Oncorhynchus masou masou, assembly GCF_036934945.1. Lineage (NCBI taxonomy): Eukaryota > Metazoa > Chordata > Actinopteri > Salmoniformes > Salmonidae > Oncorhynchus > Oncorhynchus masou. Next base: position 48,733,284 of record NC_088223.1, on the reverse strand, counting down.
GTCAGGCTCAACCCAAGTTGAATGAAACTCGACGAGCCGGCTGAGGCGTGTGAGCAGGCTGAGGCGTGTGAGCAGGCTGAGGCGTGTGAGCAGGCTGAGGCGTGTGAGCAGGCTGAGGCGTGAGAGCAGGCTGAGGCGTGTGAGCAGGCTGAGGCGTGTGAGCAGGCTGAGGCGTGTGAGCAGGCTGAGGCGTGTGAGCAGGCTGAGGCGTGTGAGCAGGCTGAGGCGTGTGAGCAGGCTGAGGCGTGAGAGCCGGCTGAAGTGTGAGAGCCCGACGAGCCGGCTGAGGTGTGAGAGCACCGACGAGCAGGCTGAGGCGTGAGAGCCCGACGAGCCAGCTGAGGCGTTCGAGCCAGCTGAGGCGTTCGAGCCGGCTGAGGCGTGCAAGCCGGCTGAGGCATGATGTGGGATGGGCGCCTGCCATGCCAACCGAGGCAATAAAACCTCTCGAGCCAGCAAAGGCGTGGAAGCTAAAGATATAGATGGGGCAATCAACAAAGTGAAGGAGTTTTGTGTAAAATGTTCAGTGTAAATTGTTAAAAGTAGTCCTTCTGCATAGAGTTGTACGGTTTGTTAAACTTTGAAGTCAACGTTTTTAGTTTGGGAATACAATCGGAGTCTCTGCACCAATGCCTTTCCTGACTCAGAGGGCTTTCTATTGAATAGTGGAGTTCATGAAGTTCGTGAAGTATTAGGGTATTGTCTCAACACCAATGACACAGGGGAGTAATAATTAAGTCTGTGGTTGGTCATCTCTGAAGTAATATATGTCATCGCCATGCTATTTTGAACCAGTTCCTGTCTATTATCATAAATAATCTCCTCTATAGTATGGCTTTTCTTCTACCTAAATACTTAGTGATCTGATGTAAGTGAAGCCTCCATTATGACTTCCATTGTAGTACTTGGCTTCTGTCCGTGGATTGTACTGACCAGTAAGGTGAAAAGGTGTACGTGTTCCAATCGCACAGAAGGTAAGCTACACATGCATTTCCTACAGTTTTACTTAGTGTCGGGAGTAGAGAGCAGAATACAGACTCGTGAAAGTGTGCCATACAGCAGTGAATCTCCAGCAGAGGGTGTTAGTGAATTATTGATGAATCCCAGAGTCTGCACTGCGTGATCAGTCCCTATAGCAACTCCTGCTGTAAACCAGCTGATCCAATGAGCTAACAGGGGAACAGACATTCGTGTGATATTGTTGTTGTGTGCGCCGTGGTGCACGTGCATTAGATTGATGCATGCGCATGAATGTGACTGCTATTCCCATGACAGGCAGAAATGAGCTAGTCCACCATGCGGTATCCGCCATAGCTTTGTCAGAGTTGCCTTTACTCATTGGTGCCAGTCTGCACTTGAGAGGTGTTCCTAAGTATTTTGTTACATTGATTTTGGCAGGCGTTTATTTAATTATGGTCCTCGTTCAAATAATTCAAGTCTCCATTATGACTAAGTGGATGTAGGGACGCGGTGTTTCTATGGGGGAGGGTGTACAGTACAGTCCTTGCCCCCCTTGTTATTGTCACTGATGGGTGACTATCTACTCTACTCTAGATACAGATACACACTTGAGTCTCTCAACACACATTTGGGACTGAGCCTGTTACCAAAGCACTCCAAAATGGCCAATCAAGACCGAACCGCAGATTGCTCTCCCTACGAGGCTGTAAACAGCTGTAATTGAGCAGTCGTGATGGCAGTGATTGCAGTCGGGTAGCTCTCTCTGCCCAGAACTGCCCCTTACACTAAAGAATGGGGAACGAGTAACTGGGACAGCAAATGGAATATTGAAGCATAATGGGGATTTAGAAATGAGAGCTACGATTAAAAATAGAGAAAGAATGTAGAATATGTTTATAACAATGTAAAACACCTGTGCTGTAGACTAGAGACAAAGACAAAGTGAGACCAGAAATTACATTATGCAGAGAGAATTAAGTAGAGACTATAAATAACAGTAATATAACAGTAACTGTAGAGAGAGAGAGAGAGAGAGAGAGGGTGGGGGAGAGAGAGACTACAGTACATCTGGAGGAGAGAGAGTAATCCCAATGGTGCGTCTGTGCAAGGTCAGAGCTGGGCTCTATCTGCCAGAGGGATTATGGGCCAGAGTAGATCACAACTTCAATCTGGGATTCAGCTCTCAATCCGGGAGCAGGACGGCTATATCCTTTTCTACCAGCCATGCCACGCACCCCTTGACGAGTCGTAGATCTGAAGCCTAAGTGCCAACCCAACCCAAACATGGACAGCATGACAACGAAAGTCAGATAAATTCATTCAAAACACATACTGTACAGATATGGGACCAGTTTTATGTTCCGCAGGGTGCTATTAAAACTCCATTCCCCACCCTAACCCCCTCCAACCCTGCAGGATAATGTGTATACGATGCAACATTAGACAATACAATGTTCCAATAAACTACTGACACAGTGTCCCTGTTTACATGTACCATGCTCAGCATAAGGATGACGCTCTCTCTACCTCTCCATTTCTCTCCCGCCGCCTCTTTCGAGGGGAATTATTTTGGGAGCAATGACGTAACCAGTCAAGGCAGACGCTTTGTTTGAGGAACCTGTGGTGTTTGGGCTTATGAATGGGGGGTAAAGTTGATAGCAAAAAAAGGCACAACAAAGGTACAAGCCTTCAATAGCCTCCAGAGAGGATATGAACAGTGTTGTTGCTCAACAATATGCATTGGACTTGACATTTAATTCATCATTGCTTACAATACTATACTGTCGAATAAATCATTTTTGGTAATATCAACATTTTCGTCAACAAACGTATAATTGACTCTCCATTGACTCTGCTCTCCTTTGTGCCTGCTGCCTACTGTGCTATGCATTACCCTCCATAATAAAAACCAGCCACTCCTAACGCCAGGAGAGCAACAGTTACCACAACAACACCAAGTCACATGGCAGCCCACACAGTCACCAAGGTGAACAACACATCCTGTCCTCTGTAAATAAGAGCTCTGGGCTTGATTTCGTTTACTGTGTGTGGGGAGAGAGGAACACTCAACCTTCGTCTCTCCCGAGCCCGTACGGGAGTTGTAGCGATGAGACAAGATAGTAGCTACTAAACAATTGGATACCATGAAATTGGGGAGAAAAAGGGTAAAAAAAATGCAAAATTACAAGAATTACATAAAGATCAGTGGCAAACATACGATGCACAGAAGTTTAACCAGCCATGCAATGGAGAGTAGAATTCATGTCGGCTCTCCGGGAACACAGAGTAAAAGGGCAAACTGTAAAAAAAACATTGTCCGGGGGGACTCTCAAGTAGAGTTCGACCGATTAATCGGAATGACCGATTAATTAGGGCCGATTTCAGGTTTTCATAACAATCGGTAATCAGCATTTTTGGACACCGATCATGGCCGATTACATTGCACTCCACAAGGAGACTGCGTGGCAGGCTGACTTCCTGTTATGTGAGTGCAGCAAGGAGCCAATGTAAGCTGCTAGCTAGCATTAAACGTATCTTAGAAAAAACAATCAATCTTAACATAATCACTAGTTAACTACACATGGTTGATGATTTTACTAGTTTATCTAGCTTGTCCTACATTGCATATAAACAATGTGGTACCTGTTAATTTCTCATTGAATCATTTATCATCGAATCACATCCAATAGTCAAAGGTATATGAAATACAAATGGTATAGAGAGAAATAGTCCTATAACAACTACAACCTAAAACCTCTTATCTGGGAATATTGAAGACTCATGTTAAAAGGAACCACCAGCTTTCATATGTTCTCATGTTCTGAGCAAGGAGCTTAAACGTTAGTTTTCTTACATAGCACATATTGCATTTTTACTTTCTTCTCCAACACTTTGTTTTTGCATCATTTAAACCAAAAAACATGTTTTATGATTTATTTGAGACTAAATAGATTTTTATTGATGTATTATATTAAGTTAAAATAAAGTGTTCATTGTTCATTCAGTATTGTTGCAATTTTCATTATTACAAACATATATATAAAAATCGGCCGATTAATCGGTATAGGCTTTTTTTTTGGTTCCTCCAATAATCAGCATCAGAGTTGAAAAATCATAATCGGTCGACCTCTACTCTCAAGGGCGTAATGATCCCATAACGATGTGTGAGCAAGAACACCTAGTAACACTAATATATGAAACTGTTTAGAAGCAACAGACAGATACATCACTGATTGTGAAATCCCCACCATCGCCATTATTATCATGAAAGTTCACCCAAAGTACAAAATTACATATTGGTTGATTTACCCTGTAAGCAGTCTATAGACAAGGTATGACAGCAATCCATGTTTTGGTTTATTTTCCCCGTCACAAAGTTTTAGCATTTGTGGAAACAAATCCCAGTCAAGTCATGGTATAGATATTAGCACTTCTCGCGCATCATGTTCAAATCATCTATAAATTATTTTGTTTGAGCTGCACAATAAATGTTAAATACTTTGGGATAATTTGGAAATGATGCGCAAAAAAATGCTATTGACTTGAATTGTATTTGTGTCTTGACTTGAATAGAGAGAAATAGTAATGGCTTTTTTTGTGTAGGCACTAACTCTGCCGTGATACGTTTGACAAAGCCTATGGGGAAGTGAATGCCGTTTTTGGATAAATCCCGAAAATAAGGTATGTGGTAAACACAGGCTTAGAAGATATTATTCCTTTGGTCTATGAGACAATCTTCATCAGCAAACATCACATTCTGTGAATTTTGACGCACGTAAGAATTTGTTTTAAAAAAGCTCATAAAGGACATAAAGGCTTCATAATTCCTAAAGGTCAGGTTAAGTGACTGATATTATCTCATAAAACAAAATGTATAAGATCTCCTAAACCTGTGTTAACCTCAGACCTTATTTTCGGTGTTCATCCTTAAACCCTATTCTTTCTCATTCATTTTCCCCATAGGGATGGCTGAACGAACTAGAGGTAACTCATTTCCGGATTTAAGGACTACAAGCTGGCAAGCTCTATGGGATTTGTTTCCACAAATGCTACAACGTTAGCATTTGGAAACAGTGCCAGGGAAACTAAACCAAAAGCATGGTCTGCTGTAGACTGCTAACAGGGTAAGGAAACTAATGTTATTTTGCCATTTGGGTGAACTATCCTTTGAATTCAAAGCTAAATACAAAAATAATCAATAGATCAAAAATGTTCTTTGTCTAATGGAAGCACTCTAGTTCACTACCTGAACTCTCAACAAACACACAATCGCACAACTCAACCTTAATAACCCTTCAAACTTTCCGACAGGGAGCGTTGGGACGGTAACAGAGAGGTCTCCAGTTCAAATACCCCCGAGCTGACAAGGTGAGAAAAAAACACCTTTACATTGCACACATGCGTACAATACACACTTTTACATGTGTGAAACAAGACAAATATAAGCACCCGCCAAATGAGTATTATTATGTATTTCCAGTTTCACTCTACGAAGTGTGTGGGACAGAATGCCTGGCCGGCCCTACATGACACAACACCTGTAGTTGAGCCTGTCTACCAGTGAAAATCAGACAATGAGCTCACCCCAGTACCTACTGCACTCAGGCCAGTACCTACTGCACTCACTACTCCTCGGCCGGCCGTCTCCTCTCCCTCTGAGGAACAAGGGACGAGGCGAGAAAAATGTCTGGAGGAGCCCAGGACAGTGTGTGTGTGTGTTTACTCACCGTCATAATTGACTATGATGATGGCGAGCATGTAATCCTTCCCCAGCATGCTGATAGGTGTTCCTTCCTTCCTGGCCAACCTGGCTTAGCTGCACCACATTCCCGTACCAAAATGTCCTGATGTTGCCAGGACAACTCTTCCCCGCACACACTCGTTACAACTGCACACAGCGCCAAGCGTCAAGGGACACACTCACATGCCAAGAGGATTCAAAATATATTTCTTTCTCTGTCTGACTCTCTGTGCAAGCCCCGTCCCGGGAACTCTCGGGAGTCTTCTCCGTCCGTCTTGCTGATCTCTTTCTCTCTCTATCCTGCGTCTCTATCTCTTTATCTGTGCTGGAGGGATGCTGTTTGTTTCACTGCTGCTGCCTTTCGCTTCGCTCTCTTTGTACTGCGCTCAGCGGTGCCTGCAGCTTCCGCCACTCCCCCTCCTCCTTCTCCCCACCCCTTACTTCTCTTTCTCACACGCTCGAGCTTTTCTATCGCTCTTCCCCTTTCTCTCAAATCAAAATCAAATCTAATTTATTTATATAGCCCTTTGTACATCAGCTGATATCTCAAAGTGCTGTACAGAAACCCAGCCTAAAACCCCAAACAGCAAGCAATGCAGGTGTAGAAGCACGGTGGTAAGGAAAAACTCCCTAGAAAGGCCAAAACCTAGGAAGAAACCTAGAGAGGAACCAGGCTATGTGGGGTGGCCAGTCCTCTTCCGGCTGTGCCGGGTGGAGATTATAACAGAACATGGCCAAGATGTTCAAAAGTTCATAAATGACCAGCATGGTCGAATAATAATAAGGCAGAACAGTTGAAACTGGAGCAGCAGCACGGCCAGGTGGACTGGAGACAGCAAAGAGTCATCATGTCAGGTAGTCCTGGGGCATGGTCCTAGGGCTCAGGTCCTCCGAGAGAGAGAAAGAGAGAATTAGAGAACGCACACTTAGATTCACACAGGACACCGAATTGGACAGGAGAAGTACTCCAGATATAACAAACTGACCCCAGCCCCCGACACATAAACTACTGCAGCATAAATACTGGAGGCTAAGACAGGAGGGGTCAGGAGAAAAATCTTCTCCCTGCCTCTCTGGTTGTCCCCTGTCTCTCGGTGCCTTAAAAGGACTGCTGAGGCCGAGAAAAGGCACTAAGGACAAAGGCACAGTGCAGACCAGCAAACAGACCCAAAAAGCATGCTTTTTCTAGAATAAATACATTACTACAGTTATATGGAGACCAACAAGAGGGCAATAATACAAACATCAAAACAAACGTGCTTCCTCGAAGGGTGAATGCGACTGGTGTAGCCTATCGAGTATTTGTGTAGTGAGGGAGTCGTAATAGGATTGAATTCAACTTGAGATGGGATGCCTCTCTGTGTAAAAGGGGTGTCTCAGGAAGATTAGAGACATAAATCTGCCCCTCGCAAAGAACCTGCATCTGCCAAGCCCTACTCTTAAAAATATATGAGAAGGGACACTTTGAGAGTGCTTTTCATAGCAACGCCAGCAACATCACAGAATACGGGATGATTTCCTGTGCATCAGTACGCTGTGGTGTTTTACAGGGAGGAAGGGTGTTCTATAAGGAGGAAGGGTGTTCTATAGGGAGGAAGGGTGTTCTATAGGGAGGAGGGGTGTTCTATAGGGAGGAAGGGTGTTCTATAAGGAGGAAGGGTGTTCTATAAGGAGGAAGGGTGTTCTATAAGGAGGAAGGGTGTTCTAATGTAAATGTAAATGTCTATAGGGAGGAGGAGTGTTCTATAGGGAGGAAGGGTGTTCTATAAGGAGGAAGGGTGTTCTATAGGGAGGAAGGGTGTTCTATAAGGAGGAAGGGTGTTCTATAGGGAGGAAGGGTGTTCTATCGGGAGGAAGGGTGTTCTATAGGGAGGAAGGGTGTTCTATAAGGAGGAAGGGTGTTCTATAGGGAGGAAGGGTGTTCTATAAGGAGGAAGGGTGTTCTATAGGGAGGAAGGGTGTTCTATCGGGAGGAAGGGTGTTCTATAGGGAGGAAGGGTGTTCTATTGGGAGGAAGGGTGTTCTATAAGGAGGAAGGGTGTTCTATAGGGAGGAAGGGTGTTCTATCGGGAGGAAGGGTGTTCTATAGGCAGGCTTCCTTAAAGGCAACGTCTGTTGCTGCAGCTTTTCTAAACCCATCTCTTTTCCCTAGATGCAATGTTGTAGTGTGGTTGTGTGCGGCTCAGTTGGTTTGATTCCCACATGGGACCAGTATGAAAATGTATCCACTCACTATTGTAAATTGCTCTGGATAAGAGTGTCTGCTAAACAATGTAAAATAATCTGTCAGTTAAACTATCCTTATCACAGTACAACCAGAGGTTTCAACAGAGCAAAACGTTAGAGGCAATGTAAGATAGAGAGCCTATGACTGCATCTGTCATATGGCCAGTACAATCCATAGACAATCTACCTCCAAGCTACATATTCATGAATCAAATGGCCATACCTGTTGTATTCGGCGCATGTGACAAATAAAATTTGATTTGACATAGCCTAATAACGTGTCCTCTTGAGCATCTTATATGGAAATATCTTGGAAAACATGACTGCCACTGGCATCACATGGTCTGTAGTGCCATCGTGTACTTTATTTCTATGGTCCACCTTAATCAGCATCCATGTCTTGACGGATCACACTGCCCGTCATCGTTCAGTCTGCTTGCATCATCCTCTTCTCACCTCCACTCAATGTGTGTATATATGAAGCCTCCACTACGGTTGAAGCCGTATATATGAAGCCTCCACCCGGTTCGCTTGTGGAATTACAACCCCTCTTGATGTACAAAGCTCCTCTGATGACATCAGGCAGAGCCATGTATTTGTGCAAACTCTTAGAATTGTGAATATTGTTGTACTTCTTGATATTCAGTTTCATAGCATTATGCAAATATTCCCCATATAATCCCCCCAAAAGGCTGTCCGATTACAATGACTAATTGTTTCAAATCAGTTCATTTTACTTGCGAATTCTGCAAGCTAACTTTACGCCTGTCGTGTCCTGTAACTGTACTGCCCTCGATTCCAATTCTAATCATGTAATAAATAAATAATAACGCTAGTAGCTAGATTTTCAAATTAATTGATATTGTCCACATTGTAAAGAATGCATATAACAGCGATGTAGTCCAGAAAGGAAACTGAGTAAAAACAGTCGGCACACCACACATGACTTTTAGTCACACATATTTTAGCAGGGAAGAAAATCGAGCCCAGTCAATAATCAGCACCACAAGCATTGATTAAAGACATGGCGGACGACAAGGTTAGTGCCTTAAACTTTAGCCTATGGAGAGTTAAACATCTTGTGCTTGTATTCGCGGTTGTAGTAGTTGCTTACTAGCTAGTTTTAGGTATATTCGGTGTAGCTAAGGTTACGTGTGACCGTTATTTAGCTTGCAAGCTGTATGTTTTTCCTAAGAAACTGTCAAAACTAGCCCAGCTATGCGAACTAGCTAACGTTTACTAAACATTACATTCATGTAGCAACCTGACCTGCTGGGCCATAGCTAGCAATTGTACTGGATATGATCGTGAGAATGTAGACTGGAAACACGATGCTCATATGGCATATTGTTTTAACCGGTAGAATACACGGATAGGACGAACAGACCGGTGTTCACCAGATGTATAAATCAGAAGCATCCGGTTGAAATTCCAAATATGTCGAGGAGACGAGGGACTATGCAGCGAGATGGAATTGAACCGACATTCCGGTCATTTTCTCATCGAAGAAGAGCCCGATCTCAATATAGTTTTCTGCTCGCAAAACTATAAATTGTTACGAACAGAATGCTCACATTTTTTTTGGTAGACGTGACCGTTTGCCAAAGTTTAAAAAAAATGTGCGTTGTTTACAAAGATTGGAGGGGCTAATTGAGTACGGCGCACTTCACAGGGAACGCGTTCTCTAACTGTTATATGCAAATGAGGCTTAATCTCGCCATATAATCTCTTTAGGTTATGTTTGGCTCTGCCCACCTCCTTGCTTGTTCGGCCTACTATGCCTCATTTGCGCCCATTGGAAACGACAGATGAAATATCTTGGTTTTACATATCTTTGGCAAAACTGTGCACACCAGTCCAGAGTAATCAATAGTCGATCAAGATGTTAAATTCATTCATGCATTTAGTATCGGCGAAGAATGGATTTCGTATACATACAATGGGACTCAGGAAGAGGAAGGATTTTTGATGGAATATTGGATTATTTTGGGACACACATGTTGGACTAAAGAATCACTTGAGTATAGATCTACCTTAGATATCAAATAATATGTGTCACTTGCGCCAAATACAACAGGTATTAATACACTATTGACCTTACAGTGAGATGCTTACTTCCAAGCCCTTAACCAACAATGCAATTTTTTTTAAATAGCTAAAAAAAACAAGAATAAGAAATAGAAGTAACAAACAATTAAAGAGCAACAATAGCGAGGCTCTATTCAGGGAGTACTGGTACAGAGTCAATGTGCGGGGCACCAGTTAGTCGAGGTAATATGTACATGTAGGTAGAGGTATTAAAGTGACTATGTAACTTATAGATAATAACAGAGAGTAGCAGCAGCTAGGCACTCTGGCACAGGAGGTTGGTGGCACCTTAATTGGGGAGGACAGACACATGTTTTCTGTGTCAATAACTTGCCTTGCTTGCAGTCCTAAATTGACTTTTGACTTGTACTACTATCCTTTGAGACAGCTAAAGGATCTGGCAGAGCTCAAGGACCAGCTAGAGGACATTCAGCGCCGTGTGGAGAAGGAAGTACAGGCTGGGATCCCACAGGTGAGCCGTCAGATGTCCGACACACAAACCAGGGTTTCCAAAAATGTGGCGCCATACATTTGACCGGCAGCACTTTAATTTACTGAACGTTTAAGAAATTTACCGGACCCATATGCATTGGATGCTTAACCTGATTATGGCGTCCACACGCAGTGCTCAGAATGACTGAAATCACATTTAGATGATGGTAGGCCTAATTAATTTTAACAGAACATGCAACTTGAGGATGCAATGTTGTGTGCCCTTCTTACGGAATTCCGATGCGAATTTGAAGATGTTGAAGAACTGTCCACATTTACCTTTCCTCAGCCAACAAGAGGAGTAATGAACAGCAAACTCACTAGCCTATGTCAATCTACTATCCCCTTTAGTACAAAAGTTTACCTATTCTATTGGTCAACTAAGCTTGTCGTTCTGTGCCAGAGAAATAGCCAAATGGACTCTGGGACCATTGTGGGACGATGGATCCCAAATTAATACAACCATTAGGCCTAGGCTACATCCAAAAAACATTAAAAAGCAAGGAGACTCATGCAACAGATCAGAACGTTTAGCTTAAGATTTTGAACAACTAGGATTTCTTTACATTATAAGCGCAGCAATGTGCACAAGGCAGTAGGCTACACGTGAATGTTTATTCCATAATGAAATGAGTGGGAAAACACCATTGGCAAAAGCGCACAGCACATGTGAGTGATTTCATACCGAGATGAAAATATCTGTTCGAAATTTAGAAAGAGTGGAGATCTAAAGATGCAAAAACTAGCATGGGTTGCTAATATGACTAGGACTGTGCCTTTGGCTACTGGACAATGAAAGACATTTGAAAACCAATTGAACATGAGAGAATAGGCTACTGATCAAATTGGCATAGTCTTTATAAAATAATTTCCTACTCCACGTTTGGTTGGATTTTATGTAGTAAAACGTTCAGGTATCAAAAATTGAAGTAGTCCTATATGTTTTCAAAATGCATACTGCCTCCAGCTTATTGCAATGTGTTGTGTGATGTCCTTGAATGGCAAATGGGAAGCATATATTAGCTCTTTTTTTAATCGTGGCCATCAAAACTGTTTTTTTAACAAGCGATTACATTCAGAATTGTTGCCCAATTATTAGGCTTATAAAAGCATGTTTCACTCCACCATTAATTAACGAGCAAGCTGTTTGATTAGCTGTAGTAATCCGTTTTAGCGCTACATTGACAGGTATTTCAACCAATGAATAGGCTAAAATGCATTTTCGCAATGGGATTCTTTTTTTTCTCCTGGACAATTGGCCGGAGCTAATTTTATTTGTCTTTTCGTTTATCTTTTTTTGTGGGGGGGGGGACCCTGACACGCACACAGGACTCAGTATGGTGTCCACCCATGATATGAGTAGGTGAAAACGTGCTTTGGTGATGAAATTTCACTTTCTTATGTTATAAAATATTTTTTGACCAAAACAAATATGATTGTTCATGTTCTGAATCGTTCTGTGGGGTCTTTCTCTAACATATCTTTAACGTTATATCCCAAAAAGTCAGATTTCGTAACCTAGTGCATACGATAATAAGCACCGAGATCTGTTGACATAACTTAATTAACTAGTGGTGCAGGTTTCTCGTGACAACTTTTGAGGATTTTACATTTTGTGGCCTTTGTCTTCAAAGTTGTTTCCACGGGTCGCCAAAAAAGCAAAATTAGCATTGCAAGAGCTGAATTAAAAGTAAAACGCTTTGAAAATAAAAAGTTTGATAGATCCTCAGTTCTCCGTTGACATTTCACAAAGAAATCTTTTTTTTTTGTTGGTGAGAAAGGAATTTCAAATTAATATTTAAAGTGTATACTAAAATGTGAAAATACTACATGTCATGTCTCAAAATCGATATCCACCTTACCTCTATGTTGTTTAATGTCCTGCGGATTTGAGAAGAAAGATGATGAGTTCAACGAAAAAGCGAGCCTGTCAGGTAGCCAGTAGCCTTAACTCTTGCACAGAATCCAGCCTAGTTTGATGCGATGCAATTTTCCAGATTTCTTTGACCCACCATTCTTTTCTCTGGCATCCATTGAATTAGACACCCTAATTCCGGCCATCCTACAAAAGTATAAGGGTAAACAATCCAATAGCTTTTGAATGTATTATGATGGGTGACATGAAGTTTGGACTATTGGTTTTTTAAGAGGATTATCTACACAATTAACTTATTAGTTTACCAATTGGTCAAAGATACGTTTTTGATTGGGCACCCTAGCCTCGGGCTGTGTTTTCACACAAACATGACCTCATACAGGCCCTCTCTTTTCTGTAGTTATTAGGCTATATATCAAGTCTGTTTGTGTGCATGGATGCATAGTGCACAGGTTTTCCATACATCTTGTCAAACTGTCAGATGAGAGCAACTACACACCTGTGTGTTGTGTTTGTTTCTAACACAAGGATTATTGTGTATTTATTTGTTCCAGGGTGGCAGTGTGCTGGCCTCTCCTTTCCTCAAGGGCTTCTTGGCAGGGTATGTTGTGTCTAGGCTGCGATCCTCTGCGGTTTTGGGCGTGGTCCTTGGGACTTGCACAGGCATTTTTGCAGCTCAAAACTTTGGCGTGCCCAACATCGAGGAAACTCTGAAAGACTATTTCAACACTCTTAAAGGACCCAGCAAGTAGCGGCCCTGGTTTTTGGGGGGAAATATGGAGGGGGGGTATGGATCTCTGAACCCCTGCCCCATCAAAAAGATCCATTGGACTACCCCACCTCCAAGCCCTCTATTTTAGATTGCAGAATGTTCTGAACTGAGAAAAAATTATATGATCTGTGTTTGTTAGGAGACATTTTGGGGGAAACGAATTACGCATGAATTACGCATTAAGTGTCTTTACAATCATCTCTTGCAATGTGTGCAACAGTCCTGCAGGGACTTTAGTGTATGTTTTTATATTACTGGAAAAATAACATTGTTCCTATTTTATGCAATAGAGATTTTACTTATTGAAGTAGGTGCTTTATAGTGGGAGATCTTATTTGCCTCTGGTCAGTTTTCTATTTCGTCTTGCTCGCAGATCAACCATATAACCTTGTTATACCCAAATGATATGTATAACCTTTAGTATCCAGATTTGAAACATGACTAAGATAATATTATATTAATATATACAAATATGTCCCCAGGTAGATACCAGGTTCTCAACCTATTTTGGGACTTTTAGGTCACTGTAAGTCTACAGTATTCACACCCCTTGACTTTTTCCACATGTAGTTGTGTTACAGCCTGAATTTAAAATGGATTACATTTGGATTGTTTTGTCACTGGTCGACACACTACCCCCATAATGTCAAAGTGAAATTACGTTTTTAGAAATGTGTACAAATTAATTAAAAATGAAAAGCTGAAATGTCTTCAGTCAATAAGTATTCAACCCCTTTGTTATTGAACGCCTAAATACGTTCAGGAGTAAAATAATAATAAGTTGCATGGACTCACTCCGTGTGCAATACGTTTTCAACATGATTTTTGAATGACTACCTCATCTCTGTACCCCACACATACAGATAATTGTAAGGTCCCTCAGTCGAGCAGTGATTTCCAAACACAGATTCAACCACAAAGACCAGGAACGTTTTCCAATGCCTCGCAAAGAAGGCCACCTATTGGCAGATGCGTAAAAAAAAGAAAAAGCAGACACTGAATATGCCTTTGAGCATAGTGAAGTTATTAATTACACTTTGGATGATGTATCAATACACACAGTGTATGAATACAGTGTTATGTTTGGGGCAAATCCATCACTTTACTGAGTACCGCTCTCCACAGCAATCTTCCCTGTTTTTTGGCTCTGAGCAAATGTCAGGTCTGCTGAGTGCAAACTTAAACATTGTGAAAATTCTGTGCAGGCAATGTTTGGTGTTCAATGTAGACCTACATTCCATGAGATTTTTGGAAAAAAAACATGTTGTGGTGATTGATGCAAGAAGACATTTTACAAAATAAAATGCATTATTATTCCCATACCATTATTACAGAGAATCAGACAAATTATGCTTCCCTCTGCCTTTTGGATACTTAGCTTATTCAAGCCTGTCTCAAAATACAACACGACCCCTTTAAGAGGCTCTTTACCTGACATTCTTTTCAAAGATGTCTAGAAATGTACATGTTTTGTGCTCTTGTAGGAAGCGATCACTTCCCTATTGCTGACTACAAATGACCTATAACGGGGCTAATAACTCACTAACTTGCAAAGAGGGGGTCAGGTGTGCAGGCAGCTCGGGCTTTTTGCACACAATCCAGCCTCTAGGGGTTCACGGCCCTGCAGCGCCCCAACCCAACACACCCCACTCAGCTTTAGGATCTTAGTAAAACATTCATTATTGGTTTTATGTGTGTTAGGCCAAGGCCAGAGTGACAACCAACAGTACTGCAGAACCCCAGGGCCAGGACTGAGCAGCCTAGCAGCTAGGGATTGCCTAAATAGGTGTCTACCCTGATGTGGGCATGATTTCAATACAGACTCTTTTTGTCGTACAGTATTCCACCTAGACGTTATGAAAGTTGGCACAGTATTTCCTTAATCTTGTAATAAATCAAATCTAGTGATACATAATTTGACATTTCAGCCATCCATTATGGGAGGATAACCAACCTTCCAATTAATGACAATACATTTCTTAGCCGCTACAAATGCTAGATTACACATTTTCTACTGATAACAGTCTCATTATCAACATTTTCAAGCAAACAAAAACAGGCAGAATCTGTAGACATGCAGAGATGACAGAACATACTCTTTGCCAGAATTCAGCCAGAATTCACAAGACCACAAGGTAGCCTAGTGGTTAGAGCATTGGGCCAGTAACCGTAAAGGTTGCTAGATTGAATCCCCAAGCTGACAAGGTAAAAATATGTTGTTCTGCCTCTGAACAAGGCAGTTAACCCACTGTTTCTAGGCTGTCATTGTAAAAAAGAATTTGTTCTTAACTGACTTTACTAGTTAAATAACAAAAAATATAAATAACATATACAAATATGTCCCCTTTTGTGTTTTACCCCTCCAGCAGAATAATTACATTTCTGAGTGCATGTGTTACCGATGTGAAATGGCTAGCTAGTTAGCGTTGGTGCGCGCTAATAGCATTTCAATCGGTGACGTCACTCGCTCTGAGACCTTGAAGTAGTTGTTCCCCTTGCTCTGCAAGGGCTGTGGCTTTTGTGGCGTGATGGGTAATGATGCTTCGTGGGTGTCAGTTGTTGATGTGTGCCGAGGATCCCTGGTTCGAGCCCAGGTAGGGGCGAGGAGAGGGACGGAAGCTAAACTGTTACACATGATATTCAGTTTAACTGGTATATAGTTAGTTCTATGGATGGTCTTAAACTGCAGTAATTTATGTCTGAGATTATATGAACATGGCTGGGCATTCTAACATATATCCATTCATCATCATCAATAGCGTCTTCCTCACATTTTTGTTTGACATGTTTTGTGTCATCGGGAAAAGCCTCTATCAACCCTTGATACAATTTGAAAGTCAACTTCGAGGTTTGTCAGACTACCTTAAAATAGTTTCAATCTTGGAAACTTCTTGCTTGTCCAGTGTTTACTGCGCAGAGAATAAAGTGTTGCATTTGCAAAAGTTTCCTGGCTACCTGACCCTGATGAGACCCCTGTCACCATCTGATCCTGCTCAGATGAGGAATGACAAAGCATTACCTTGGTGTACATTATATTATCCAAGATCAATCATTGAAGTTACCATTATTCACAGATCCTAGACTGTAGCTACCCATCAACCCAAGATGGAACTTTGTATCCATCTTGGGTTGATCCATCCACTGATTGTTATAATGTACTGCAAAATTCACCTAAACTCCTTAGTTTGGTCTTCCCTGGCTGTCTGACCCTGCTGGAACACCCGTCACCATCCGATCCTGCTAAGACATGATGAGCACAGTGTTGTGTACTGACTGTGCACCATGACAGTGACGCCTGTAGAACTGTTTATCCCATGTCAGTTTGAAAAGTAGGGAATTAGCTAGGAAAACTGAAGATCAACAATGTTACATTGCTATACTGACTAATAAAAACTCACATTGCACTGAATTAAACATCAGAATCGGTGTTAAATAGTTTGCTGCTGATTTCATTGTTTGTTTCAGGTCTAGTGTGATTGGGGATAAATTAATAGCTAAAGATAGTGAGCTACCATTAGCTCTAGCTAATGGTACATCGTCAAATGTACTTCTGTTGAAACAGGACAAAACAAAGGCTACAAAACATTTCCATACACACAAGAGCTGTTAGATACTGCCACCTGACAGATAGCTAGAGGCTAGCTAGACCTGATCTGGCTGTGGTAGCTACTAGCTAGCAAACTAAACTAACTACTAGTGGTTAATTCACTTCAGTGGAGAGGGGATGAAACATTAGCTAACGTAACATGTCAGTTACACTACTAGCTCAGCACTGGGAATAAACACATGTTTTTTCTGTCAAACAGCAGTTACCTTGCTAGCTAGATCTGTCAACTAAAGAGTATCCATTTTCTGCTCTGCTTGCTTTTACAACTCTGAGAAAAAGTGCAACACACAGAGACAGCAGCTGCCTCTGTTCATCTCTCCCGTGCTGGTCCTATACACCAGCCTTTTAAAAGCTTTGCCTTCACCCAGCCAGCCTGTCCGCACGATCTATGGTGTCCGTATGGTCCTAAATCCAGCCGTATAAAACCGTAAAACAGCCTACCCAACTGCTCTGAGGTGTCTGCAAGGTCCTAAAGCACAACAGTGTCGCATGGGGGGGTCAAAAAGGCAATTCTAGAATATGTGGGAGGTCCTGTCCCCAGTGAACATTGCGCCCCTGGTGCTGAGTAAGAACTTAAACCTGAACTCACTCATAAAAACAGCAGCTCGAGGACATCCCGAGTGGTGCAGTGGTCTAAGGAACGACATCGCAGTGCTAGCTGTGCCACAAGAGATTTCGGGTTTGAGTCCAGGCTCTGTCGCAGCCAGCCACGACCGGGAGACCCATGGGGCGGCGCACAATTGGCCCATCGTCGTTCGGGTTAGGGGAGGGTTTGGCCTGCAGGGAAGTCCTTGTCCCATTGCGCACTAGCGACTCCTGTGGCGGGCCAGGCGCATTGCACGTTGACACGGTCGCCAGGTGTACAGTGTTTCCTCCAAAACATTTTTGCGGCTGGCTTCCGGGTTAAGTGGGCATTGTGTCAAGAAGTAGTGCAGCTTGGCTGGGTTGTGTTTCGGAGGATGCACGGCTCACAGCCTTCGCCTCTCCCGAGTCCATATGGGAGTTGCAGCGACAAGAATGTAACTACCAATTGGATACCATGAAACTGGGGAGAAAAAAAGTGGTACATTTTTTTTAATGCCGCTCTTTG
This sequence comes from Oncorhynchus masou masou, assembly GCF_036934945.1. NCBI lineage: Eukaryota > Metazoa > Chordata > Actinopteri > Salmoniformes > Salmonidae > Oncorhynchus > Oncorhynchus masou. The sequence goes on along the minus strand of NC_088223.1, from coordinate 48,715,432 downwards.
CTGTATTTCTTGACTGTCTCTCACAGTATCAACTTTCAACAGTTACAGTGCATTCTAAAGCATTCAGACCTCTTGCCTTCTCCACATTTTTTACGTTACAGCCTTATTCTAAAATTGATTAAATGTTTTTTTCCCCCCTCATTAGTCTACACACAATACCTCATAATGACAAAGCAAAAACAGGCTTTTATACATTTTTGCAAATGTATAAAAAAAATGAAATATGACATTTACATACGTTTTCAGACCCTTGGTTGAAGCACCTTTGGCAGCGATGACAGCCTCGAGTCTTCTTTGGTATGACGCTACAAGCTTGGCACACATGTATTTGGAGAGTTTCTCCCATTCTTCTTTGCAGATCCTCTCAAGCTCTGTCAGGTTGGCTGGGGAGCGTCGCTGCACTGTTATTTTCAGGTCTCTCCAGAGATGTTCGATCGGGTTTAAGTCCGGGCTCTGGCTGGGCCACTCAAGGACATTCAGAGACTTATCCCGAAGCCACTCCTGTGTTCTCTTGGCTGTGTGCTTTGGGTCGTTGTCCTGTTGGAAGGTGAACCTTCACCACAGTCTTAGGTCCTGAGCGCTTTGGAGCAGGTTTTCATCAAAGATCTTTCTGTACTTTGCTCCATTCATCTTTCCCTTGATCCTGACAATTCTCCCTGCCGCTAAAAAACATCCCCACAGCATGATGCTGCCACCACCATGCTTCACCATAGCGATGGTGCCAGGCTTCCTCCAAATGTGACGCTTGGCATTCAGGCTGAAGAGTTCATTCTTACTAAGACCAGAGAATCTTGTTTCTCATGGTCTGAGAGTCCTTTAGATGCTTTTTGACAAACTCCAAGTGGGCTGTCATCTGCCTTTTACTGAGGAGTAGCTTCCATCTGGCCACTTCCGTCTGGCCTGATCCGTGGAATGCTGCCGAGATGGTTGTCCTTCCGGAAGGTTCTCCCATCTCCACAGAGGAACTCTGAAGCTCTTCCAAAGTGACCATCGGGTTCATGGTCACCTCCTTGACCAAAGCCCCTTTTTAAAATTTCACCTTTATTTAACCAGGTAGGCAAGTTGAGAACAAGTTCTCATTTACAATTGCGACCTGGCCAAGGTTAAGCAAAGCAGTTCGACACATGCAACAACACAGAGTTACACATGGAGTAAAACAAACATAGTCAATAATACAGTAGAAAAATAAGTCTATATACAATGTGAGCAAATGAGGTGAGATAAGGGAGGTAAAGGCAAAAAAAGGCCATGGTGGTGAAGTAAATACAATATAGCAAGGAAAACACTGGAATGGTAGATTTGCAGTGGAAGAATGTGCAAAGTAGAGATAGAAATAATGGGGTGCAAAAGAGCAAAATAAATAAATAAATACAGTAGGGGGAGAGGTAGTTGTTTGGGTTAGATTATAGATGGGCTATGTACAGGTGCAGTAATCTGTGAGCTGCTCTGACAGCTGGTGCTTAAAGCTAGTGAGGGAGATACGTTTTTCCAGTTTCAGAGATTTTTGTAGTTCGTTTCAGTCATTGGCTGCAGAGAACTGGAAGGAGAGGCGGCCAAAGGAAGAATTGGTTTTGGGGGTGACCAGAGATATACCTGCTGGAGTGCGTGCTACAGGTGGGTGCTGCTATGGTGACCAGCGAGCTGAGATAAGGGGGGACTTTACCTAGCAGGGTCTTGTAGATGACCTGGATCCAGTGGGTTTGGTGACGAGTATGAAGCGAGGGCCAGCCAACGAGAGAGTACAGGTCGCAGTGGTGGGTAGTATATGGGGCTTTGGTGACAAAACGGATGGCACTGTGATAGACTGCATCCAATTTGTTGAGTAGGGTATTGGAGGTTGGGTATTGGAGGCCACTGTGTTTTTCAGGAGCTTCTATGCTGCAGAAATATTTTGGTACCCTTCCACCGATCTGTTCCTCAACACATTCCTGTCTCGGAGCTCTACGGTACAATTCCTTCGACCTCATGGCTTGGTTTTTGCGCTGATGCACTGTCAACTGTGGGATGTTGTATAGACAGGTGTGTGCCTTTCCAAATCATCTCATGTCCAATCAATTGAATTTACCACAGGTGGGCTCCAATCAAGTTGTATAAAACAGGAAACAGGATGCACCTGAGCTCAACTTTGAGTCTCATAGCAAAGCATCTGAATACTTATGTAAATAAGATATTTCAGGTTTTTATTTGTTATTAATTTGCAAACATTTCAAAAATCCTGTTTTCTCTTTGTCAATTATGGGGTATTGTGTGTATATTGATGAGGAAATAAAATAATTTCATCCATTTTAGAATAAGGCTGTAACGTAACAAAAAATGGATGAAGTCAAGGGGTCTGAATACTTTCTGAATGCACCGTATACTGCATTGTATACCAAACTTACTGTAAAAAAAAGGTGTTATTTTGGACGCAGTATTTGCAGCACACTCAGTATTACTGCACTCTGACTGCAATCTTTTTTTATAAGGCATGCTGCTTCGGCCACCCAGAGTGGCTCGTTTTGCCTCCCGAGTGGCACAGCGGTCTAAGGCATTGCATCTCAGTGCTAGAGGCATCACTACAGACCAGGTTCGATCCCCGGCTGTATCACAACCGGCCGTGATTGGGAGTCCCATAGGGCGGTGCACAATTGGCCCAGCGTCATCCAGGTTAGGGGACGGTTTAGGCCGTCATTGTAAAAAATTATTTGTTTTAAACTAACTTGCCTAGTTAAATTAAGGTAAATAATAATAATAAAAGCATATGGCAGTAGTTCGGTTGTGTATCAATAATTTAACATAGCAAGTTTATATGAAGGTTTGGTTATTAAATGGATAAATAGTTTAATCCATTCTCCATGAATTTATTCACAGGTAAATAGTAATATGCTCTTACCACTTTGGTGACAAACAAACTTGCTGCCCTGTTACTTATTGTCCACATGGCGGGAAGAAGCTATTCAAGTAATTAAATACATTTTGAAAATGTAAAAAAAGAAGGATTATTAGCTATCTAGCTACAGTGCAGGCTAAATCAAACGAGCTGCTAACATACAGTAACAGTCAAAAGTTTGGGTTTTTCTTTATTTGTACTATTTTCTACATCAAAACATCAAAACAATGAAATAACACATATGGAATCATGTAGTAACCAAAAGTGTTAAACAAATGTTAGATTTTTCAAAGTAGCCACCCTTTGCCTTGATGACAGCTTTTCACACTTTTGGCATTCTCTCAACCAGCTTCACCTGAAATGCTTTTTCAACAGTCTTAAAGGAATTCCCACATATGCTGAGCACTTTTTGGCTTCTTTTCCTTCACTCTGCTGTCCAGGGGTCATCTGATGCAGCACTCCATCACTCTCCTTCTTGGTCAAATAGACCTTACACAGTTGAAGTGTATTATTGTAATGCATACATGCAGACAGCATCATTCAAAGACTGGAGTTTTATACTCCTGGTGTTGGATATGACTATAAAAGAATGTCACAGATATTCATACCTGAACCGCACCTTACATGATCAGTGAATATATTCAGGCTCCAATGTGGGGGTACTCATGATTGGTGATAACTACTACTATATGACTTGAATCTTTGGAACAATACGGGTATGTTATATTCTACTCAATCCATTGATGCCATTCAGACTGTCTTGAAGTCAATACAACTGGCTGTGATAGCTGAGGTTTATAGCTAGCTAACATTGACATTATAATATTGACATGTAACAGTAAGTTTCTGCAATTTATTGGGGATGAATGATTAACTGGTGGAAGCAATTAAAACCACTGTTCTGAACTAATATTTATACCAAACTTTTTAGGGTCCATACACAGATCGGATATATTGCTATCACATTCATAGGTATACAGGTATTTTTTTATCCTCCACTACACAATAAAATAGTTAGCTAGCTACTTTACTTCAGCTGCATTGCATGGCAAATGTCATCAATGCAAGCTTACAAAATTGTACATTAAATTAGCAGTAAATTATTTACATCCACTGTTTCACAAGACAACAGCCTGGTTTGGTGGTTTTCTCAGGAGTCGTTAAAACATTAAACACGTATTTCAATTTCACACTCATGTCACAACTAACATAAAGCTAGCTAGCTATCTGGCTAATGTTGGCTAGCTTGCTAAATAGCGATTTAGCAACTTTATGATCGTTTGTCTCTACATTAACTAACATATTCCTCTCCACTGTACATTTTATGATGTTATAATTACTTACATTTGCTTCCATCCTAGTATTTTTGTCAGCAATCTTTGCTGAAGAAAGTCTCCAGCGTTGGGTCGCATAGCTTCAAATTCATCACAGTAACCATTCCACATGATTGGTCATCACCCAGTGGTTTCCTTTCATTTAAAATGAATAGTTAGTAGTGTTTCACCATAGCATATCGTCAGTAGTGTACACGGGCCGTGTTCAAAATGGCAACAGTTCACCTACCCGGCGCGCAGGGCAGCTGAATCAGGTACACCTTCCGCCAATAGCACAAAATGAATTTAAAAAATAATTGAAACATAAGGCTTTATTTTTTATTTTTTTTACAGAAATGTTTGGTGATCGACTAAAAATGCCTTCAATCGCAATTGACCGGTTGGTGACCACTTCTCTAGAAAGTTCAAGTGAAGTTCAATCTCATGCTTCTCTCTGTGGGCTGATATTTCTTTTGTGCCCCATATTTCTTCTGCCCTGCAGTCTCGAGGCTACTGCAGGCATCTTAAAGGAAACATTGGTTATGGGTATGCTTTTAATCATTAATTACTGAGGAGTTTTTCAGGATAAACATTTTTACAGAATGGAACTAAGCACAGGCAAAATCCTAGAGGAAAACCTGGTTCAGTGTGCTTTCCACCAGACACTGGGAGATTAATTCACCATTCAGCAGGACAACAACCTAAAACAGATGGACAAATATACACTGGAGTTGCTTACCAAGAAGACAGTGAATGTGGCCGAGTTACATATTTTTACATAAATCTACTTGAAAATCTATGGCAAGACTGAAAATGGTTGTCTAGCCATGATCAACAACCAATTTGACAGAGCTTGAAGAATTTTGAAAATAATAACAGGCAAATGTTGCACAATCCAGGTGTGGAAAGCTCTTAGAGACTTACCAAGAAAGGCTCACATCTGTAATCGATGCCAAAGGTGCTTCTACAAAGTATTGACACAGGGGTGTGAATTCTTATGTAAATTAGATATTTGTGTATTACATTTCCAAACATTTATAAAAACACGTTTTCCCTTTGTCATTATGGGGTATTGTGTGTAGATGGGTGAGAGAGAAAAAACATATGTAATCCATTTTGAATTCAGGCTGTAACACAACAAAATGTGGAATAAGTCAAAGGGTTTGAATACTTTCTGAAGGCACCGATTGACCTGCTCCAAGTAGACCCGTTTTTTTGTGTCTGGTTGATAGATTTGAATAAGAAGTGTTCACTGAGTACATCACAAGGCAGTCTATATAATGGTACACAGGGACCTCTACAGGGGAACTATTGGACCTGCAGTTTGCATGCATGTCTTGCAGGAAGTACTGGCAGGGGTTCATTAGTCCTATGTACAGGATACACATGGCATACACTGTACAGTGAAATGCTTACTTGTAGGTTCCTTCTCAACAATGCAACAACAATAAGAATTATTAAAAGATAAAGAATTTGAACATAGTAAATGGCAGTAACAGAATAAATATTTTAGCATAAGTATAATACATGAAGGCAGAATTTATAGTCCAGTATTTACTTGTGTATTGGGGAAGAGGGGAACACGTGTATAAATTAAGCAGTATAATCAGTAGACTGTAATAAACATTTTAGCATAGCTTTAATAAAGGAAGAACATTTAGAGTAAAATATTTTAAAATGATTCAGATTGGGGGGCAAGTGTTTAAATTGTGCAGTATTATCAATAGGAGTCTGGTAGCAGCAGCAGTTGTGATGTGTGTGTGTAGCATGAGTGTATATGTGTAGTAAGGTGCAGATAGACAGGGCAGGTGGTCAGTGCATTTCAAGTGTTCAGCAGTCTGATGGCTTGTAGATAGAGCCAGTTGGTGTCAGACCTCATGCTCCAATACTGTCTGCCCAACGGTAAGGGAGTGAACCGCTCATGGCTGGGGTCCTTGATGATGCTGCGGGACTACCTCAGAAACTGTTTCAAGTAGATGTCAAGTTCAAGTGATATACTGGACCGTCTTCACCACACGCTGGAGGGGCTTGCGGTCTTGAACGGAGCAATTCCCAACCAGGCCATGATACAAGTGGTCAGGACATTCTCAGTGGTATTTACTAACGTAAATCCATCTACCTACTGATATAACACTGGACATCTGGATTGTACATTACAAATCCATTAGTGACCAGTACAGCCTTTCAGCCAGGAATTAGTATATGGGCAAAGTTTAACTGATTTACCACAATACTTGTTTTTTTAGGCCCATTCTTTAGAAATGCACTATTAGATAAATGATGTTGTCCTCAGACAGTGGGTCTCCTAACAGCCATTGTTACGAGGGGTGTATTCACTTAAGAACCAACAAACTAAACAAAGTCAACAGAACAAAATGGAGAGGGACATACCTGAATTTGAATAGAAACTAATTTTCATTGCAAAAGGTTTTGCATCTGTTTGCACGGTCTTTCTTGGTCTGAATGAATACCCCCAGACTGACAGGTGTTTAAGAGCTCAGTGGAAAGAGATGCTCCCAAGATTATTCATGTTCTCAGCACTAAGATTGCAGTATATCTGTCAATACTTTAAAGAACTGTCAGGAACAGTGAAAGAAGAAATTCTCAATATCAGAGCATTTATAATTGGTCTCCCTTTTTCTGCATAGATGATGCATGTTACAGTATATCGGTGTTGTATGTTGAATTATTTTCTTCTTGTGGAAACAAAATGTAATGGCACATTTTCTTTTGCTTTGATTGGGATTGGTTGGTTTGTTTTTTACACTTGAAATGGTATGAAACTAGAATTTTATGGCATCTCAGTTTTAACGATTAGCAGTGAGCAGCAGACAGTACATCTGACCATATTATATTGAATACCGTAGGTTAATTTAAAAAATAGAGAAAATACAAGAAAATATAACTTTTTAGTTTCCAATGTAATTTCCACAGAATCAGGGTGTTCGGAGAGGAAGTGCTTACATGTAGCTAGACTACATGACCAAACGTATGTGGACACCTGCTCATCAAATATCTCATTCCAAAATCATGGCCATTAATATGGAGTTGGTCTCCCCTTTGCTGCTATAACAGCTTCCACTCTTCTGGGAAGGCTTTCCACTAGATGTTGGAACATTGCTGTGGGGACTTGCTTCCATTCAGACACAAGAGCATTAGTGAGGTCGGGCACTGATGTTGCGCAATTAGGCCTGGCTCACAGTCGGCGTTCCAATTCATCCCAACGGTGTTCGATGGGGTTGAGGTCAGGGCTCAGTGCAAGCCAGTCAAGTTCTTCCACACCGATCTCGACAAACCATTTCTGTATGGACGTCACTTTGTGCACGGGGGCATTGTCATGCTGAAACAGGAAAGGGCCTTCTCCAAACGGTTGCCACAAAGTTGGAAGCACAGAATCGTCTATAATGTATGCTGTATGGTTAAGATTTCCCTTCACTGGAACTAAGGGGCCTAGCCCAAACCATGAAAAACAGCCCCAAACCATTATTCCTCCTCCACCAAACTTTACAGTTGGTACTATGCATTCGGGCAGGTAGCATTCTCCTGGTATCCGCCAAACCCAGATTAGTCCGTTGGACTGCCAGATTGTGAAGTGTGATTCATCACTCCAGAGAATGCATTTCCACTGTTCCAGAGTCCAATGGAGGCAAGCTTCACACCACTCCAGCCGACACTTGGGCTTGCGGCTGCTTGCGGCTGCTTGGCATGGGAACCCATTTCATTAAGCTCTCGGCAAACAGTTCTTGTGCTGACGTTACTTCCAGAGGCAGTTTGGATCTCAGTAGTGAGTATTGATAGAAATCTGAACAAACTACCAGCACTTTGAAAAGTGTATTTAATGATGCTTTCCTGTGGATATATTGTCTCCAGTCTGTAAAAGAACCAACCCGGACAACCGGTAAATTAAGCTAAAATATCAGGTCTTGAGAGGAGACCAAATTTCATTTGGTGTCCAGGTTAGATAATAATGGTTTAAACATGTAATTTCTGTAGCTGGAGACTGACCCCCTCAGCAGACTCATCGATCAGCACAGGCATGATGCTCATGGGCACATCTGTAGACAGAGGAAAGATAACCTTTTTTTTGTTCACTTATTTCCTGTTTCAACAAGCAAAAAAACTAGATTTTAATCCATTAATAGACCATACTAAAGCAAGCGTTCTTTCGGCTGGTATAAGTAAATTCCACAACAAAAATAGTGACATCAGGGTTTTCGGGAATTGATCTAGATTCTAAATCACATGAAAACAAAATCTATCAGCATCTATATAGACAAAATGTATCCAATCACAGATTAAAACTAATACTGCTCAACGATTATTTATATCTAGATAGCCTTTTAGCCAGTATAGTAGTGATGATTGCTGTTTAGTTATTCCCTTCTTACTCTGCTGTAGTTTCCACATTAATTGCAGTATGTGGCTAAGACATCTCTCTCTCTCTCGCTCTCTCTCTCTCCCCCCACACACACAATAAGTTGGGTGAATTTTGACCCATTCCTCCTGACAAAGCTGGTGTAACTGAGTCAGGTTTGTAGGTCTCCTTGCTCGCACACGCTTTTTCAGTTCTGCCCACAAATTTTATATAGCATTGAGGCCAGGGCTTTGTGATGGCCACTCCAATACCTTGACTTTGTTGTCCTTAAGCCATTTTACCACAACTTTGGAAGTTTGATTAGGGTCATTGTCCATTTGGAAGACCCATTTGCGACCAAGCTTCCTGACTGATGTCTTGAGATGTTGCTTCAATATATCTACATAATTTCCCTCCTCATGATACCATCTAGTTTGTGAAGTGCACCAGTCCCTCCTGCAGCAAAGCACCCCCACAACATGATGCCACCCCCGTGCTTCATGGTTGGGATGGTGTTCTTCGGCTTGCAAGCAAACCCCTTTTTCCTCAAAACATAATGATGGTCATTATAACCAAACAGTTCTATTTTTGTTTCATCAAACCAGAGGACATTTCTCTGAAAAGTACAATCTTTGTCCCCATGTGCAGTTGCAAACCGTAGTCTGGCTTTTTTGTGGCGGTTTTGGAGCAGTAGCTTCTTCCTTGCTGAGTGGCCTTTCAGGTTATGTCGATATAGGACTCGTTTGACTGTGGATATAGATACTTTTGTACCTGTTTCCTCCAGCATCTTCACAAGGTCCTTTGCTGTTGTTCTGGGATTGATTTGCACCTTTCGCACCAAAGTACACGTCTCCTTCCTGAGCGGTATGACGACTGCGTGGTCCCATGGTATTTTTCTTGCATACTATTGTTTGTACAGTTTAACATGGTACCGTCGGGCATTTGGAAATTGCTCCCAAGGATGAACAAGACTTGAGGAGGTCTACAATTTATTTTCTGAGGTCTTGGCTGATTTTCCCATGATGTCAAGCAAAGAAGCACTGAGTTTGAAGGTAGGCCTTGAAATACATCCACAGGTACATCTCCAATTGACTTAAATTATGTCAATTAGCCTATCAGAAGCTTCTAAAGCCATGACATAATTTTCTGGAATTTTCCAAGCTGTTTAAAGGCACAGTCAACTTAGTGTATGTGAACTTCTGACCCACTGGAATTGTGATACAGTGAATTATAAGTGAAATAATCTGTCTTTTAGCAATTGTTGGAAAAATTACTTGTGTCATGCACAAAGTAGATGTCCTAACCGACTTGCCAAAACTATAGTTTGTGAACAATACATTTGTGGAGTGGTTGAAAAACAAGTTTTAATGACTCCAACACAAGTAAACTTCCGACTTCAACTGTATGATCATATGTTATCCATTCATGCTTTTTAAATATATTTGATTTATATCTGTATATCAACCAATATATTCAAGCCACCCCCGGCCATAATTACAGACGCCGGTGTCCTTCCAAACTATATACATGAGTGACCCGCAGTGTGTCATTATACCCCGATGAAGACAGCTTGTCTGTCAAAGTTGGTTATTAAATTATTGCATCTGAGCTCCTAGTGTGGCTCTCCTTTTCTTTTTCAAGTGTTAAAAGGTGTGCATTTCTTTCACCCCCAGACAAAATGTATCCAGCTTACTCACGCTTTAGCCAGTTTCCCACACTTTAGCCAGTTTCTTTAGCTGTCACCTTGATACATTGGCTACACTATCTAGCTATCTCTTTGGCACCCTGTTAGAGATTGCATGTCTCACAGCGTCTGTGTCCTGAGAAGGTGTCTGCTGGATCTAGACCCTACTGAAATAATTGCCAAAAGATCTGAATTCGGCTGCCTGTGTAAACTAAGCCTTTAGTGTTCGATGGACATCCAGGTTATCCCAGACTGATTGTAGTACAATCTAAAATATTTCTCTCTACAAAATGTGAACTACTTTCCAGCTACAAACCCGATCAAAATTTAACACATAGGAATATGGTAGGGCAGCAGCCTATAATATTGCATTATATAGTGCATTTGGAAAATATTCAGACCCCTTCCCTTTTCCCACACCTTGTTACATTACAGTCTTATTCTAAAATGGATTACATTTAAAAAAAATCTTTGAGATGTTTCTACAACTTGACTTTAGTCCAGCTGTGGTAAACTCAATTGATTGGACATGATTTGGAAAGGCACCCGTGATACAAATCAAAAAGTCCCGAGTGGACGAAACCGATATGACGGCTTGGTAGACAAAGGAAAGGGATGTGGACAGCTCAAGAGCGGGAAACTCAGAGCTAATACTTTGAAAATGAGCAACCGCTTATTCGAAAATAAATTGAAATTTACATATTTACAAGTGTCTTTGTTGTCCCTCTGCAATCGCCAGTCCGTCTGCTGGATAGACAGTCGACAGAAAGCCTCTGGTTTGTCCACAGAAAGCCTCTGGTACTCTGAAGTATCCATTATAACATTCAGAAATGTTCTTAGGACAGATGTGTTTACCAGACTAAAGTATTTAAACAGCTACAGGCTGAATAATTGGTCTTTAGTTTGTCGATTTCTTCACCATTTCAGCGTAGGGATGATCTCCACATTTTCTGGTCTTGTCCTTTTGTAGAGTTGTAGTTTGAACCACTTCACACACCAGCTTCACCCAACATGTTTTGGTCTCTAGAGTGATAGCCATCCCAACGTGGGAACCTCGTCCTGGCGTTAACTCTAGTTTGTAGACTTCTTAACCATTCATGACGTCCGGCTTACCGTGGGTCTCTTTGGCATAAAATGTAAATTTTGTCACAAGTGGTTTTATACACTTCTGGGAGAAGACGCCGAGGTAATGTCTGTGCTAACGTGGGCGTGGCCACTGACCTGGTTAAGGCTTCATATGGAACACAATTTTCTTATTTAGAAGGTTAACATCACATATTTTCACAAAGTTTCATATTTAATCATATATGTTTCACAACATTTAGATGTAAACCCCATAACTGAGAAGTGTACACAACCAAAGACACAGTAATGTGTGTTTCCTGTCATGAGATCACCAAATGAAACAAAATCGACATGACTGTCCCTTAACTGTCCACGGGCCATTTCAACTGCTTGGCATACATAAATACTGTTCAATTATTCAACGTTTTAATGTCTAAGTGTCTCTCTGCTCCACAGTGACATTCCAATCTTGACCACTACAGCGCATAGAGGCAGCGTATTTTACGACCGCAATAAAGTGGCCCCCTCCACCTCTCCCTCTGCGGGAGAGAGAGAGGGCGCTGTAGAGCGGACCCACTGCAACCTAATCCTTGGAATCTTCACAGGAGAGTTATGATAGCAGAGTGGCCAGATGAAAGCCACTCCTCAGTAAAAGGCACATGACAGCCTGCTTGGAGTTTGCCAAAAGGCACTTAAAGGACTCTCAGACCATGAGAAACAAGATTCACTGATTTTATTAAGATTGTACTCTTCAGCCTGAATGCCCAGCATCACGTCTGGAGGAAACCTGGCACCATCCCTATGATGAAGCATGCTGGTTGCAGCATCATGCTGTGAGGATGTTTTTCAGTGGCAGGGACTGGGAGACTAGTCAGGTTTGAGGGAAAGAAGAGCAGAGCAAAGTAGAGTGATCCTTGATGAAAACCTGCTCCAGAGCACTTAGGACCTAAGACTGGGGCAAAGGTTCACCTTCCAACAGGACAATGACCCAAAGCACAAAGCCAAGACAACACAGGAGTGGCTTCGGGACAATGTCCTTGAGTGGCCCAGCCAGAGCCCGGATCAAACATCTCTGGAAAGACCTGAAAATAGCTGTGCAGCGACACTCCTGACAGAGCTTGAGTGGATCTGCAAAGAAGAATGGGAGAAACTCACCAAACATGTGTGGCAAGCTTGTAGCGTCATACCCAAGACTCAAATTCATTTAAAGATTCTATGGGTTTTTAAGTCAATCCACAATTGTGCACCCCTATACATCAGACCCATGCTTAAGTTATGTACCCAGTAGGTCCCTCAGGACTTCTGGCACTTTAACCATCCCAAAGCCTAGGATCAAGAGGCATGGAAAGGCAGCCTTTAGTTACTATGCCCCCAGCCTCTGGTATAGCCTGCCAGAGAACCCGGAGAAAAAAAAAAAAACACTTTAGCTTTGCATTTCCTTTTAGTCTTTTGGTTATTTTTATCCTTGCGTTTGTGTAGTAAATATTAATTTTTTTATTTTCCCTTCCTTTGAAGCACATAGTGTTGCATTCCATGTCTGAAATGTGCTGTATAACGCATGATTTGACATTGGCAGGTTATGGTAGAGAAATTATGAATAATGTGGCAGCAGCTCTGGTTGACACTCCTGCAGTCAGCAATTCCAATTGCACTCGCCCTCAACTTCAGACATCTGTGGCGTTGTGTGACAAAACAATTTAGAGTGAATAGCCTCATGTCCCCAGCACAAGGTGCACCTGTGTTATGATCATGTGGTTTAATTAAATCAGCCTCTTGATATGTCACACCTGTCAGGTGGATGGATTATCTTGGCAAAAGATAAATGCTCACTTACAGGGATGTAAACAAATGAGAGAAATAACCTTAAATGTGTATGGAACATTTCTGGGATCTTTTATTTCACCTCATGAAAGATGGGACCAACACTTTACATGTTGCGTTTATATTTTTGTTCAATGTTGATAAAGCCACTCATATCCCTGCATACAACTTGCTGCCAAGCAGGCTTTTTTGCTGAATAATTTAAACTATTTGGTTGACGTATAAGAACTTTCAATAGGATATTTTTCCTAGACAGACTTGGTGAAAAAAAAGAAGAGTAACCACTGAAGAACCAGACAAAAGAAGAGGTTGGAATTAACCTTTTATTGAGTGAAAAAACTCAAAATAAGCACATTTACAGACGACGCCCACGACGACCTCCCTTTCTGCGGGTGCTGTCTGATGGAATAGGGGTGACATCCTCTGCAAGAGAGCAATTGTTAGTGAGCATGATAAACAGTAACAAGAATTGTACATTGAATCCTTTATTCATCAACATCCTTATTTTAACATGTTCAATGAAAATTGTCTGAAGGGAATTGAACAGATTCATACATTTGGCCAAAATGTCTCATCCAAAGTCGCTTTGAATATGAGCATCTGCTAAACAACTGTAAAAAATACATTGTTGTGACAACAGTATTCCAGAGTACCGTATAACTTTAATTGAAGTCTCATAGCCGCCGGTCCCCTGTATCCGGGCAATGGCACACATTTCAGCAAATAAAGTGTTTCAAATAAACACCCAGTCTAAAAGTATGGTTTATGAGCTTACCATGAATTGTTAAAGATTTAATGTTTGATTTGTTACATAATTCAATAATGACTCAAATAAGATGCCAATCATCCATTTTTGTTCATCAGCAGTAAGAAACTGCTCGCCATTGGCTGCTAACAGCTGAACACTGCTAGCTAACTGGCAATCACAGTCAACTTTGGGAGTACAGACAAAGTAATCGACTGATCGTCCTCTAGTGGCCAGAGTAAGAACTGCCGAAAACGCACAGGAAAATTATTAGGATGTTTTATTATTAGGACGTTCTTGAAAGAGGTATACTAAGACAATAAATGTGACGTAAATAACAGTGCAGGAAATGAAGAAATTGATTAAAATGCTTTAAGTGAATGCTGGAATGAAAGAATTAACTAGGCAAATGAGCAAAAGCGGTATCCATTAAGGCAATCGACGCCCGGCTCAAATAGAAGCCCGTCTAAGCGCCTGCGGTGGTCAGTGATTTAAGCAAATAAAACACCCAGGCTAATAATTGAAAGTTTTACGGTATGCATATAAATTACACCGTGTTCAGGAGGCTTAAACCAAAAGAGGCCAACAGAAAAGTAGAATTGTTTCACATTTAGTATGAGACTAGCAGAACAATAATTTCCCAAATGAAACATTCTCATCCTCTGGAAAACATCAATATAAGCAGTATATTTAACCATTCGTGACTGAAATAGGCAGACATGGTGTTTCCCAACGCTCTCCTTGATTAGTTGAATCAGCCATGGCAGTGCAGTGCTATAACTGGGTGATATGGATTAAAATTAAATTATGGGGGATTCACAATATACACCTGTTGATTTTTTTCTTCCATAAATATAAACGTTGTCTAAATAAGCTTGCTGCACAACTAAAAAAGGTTGATACACTGCATTTCAAAGTCAGGAATAATCCAATTCAGGGCTTGTAAAGTTATAGGCTAAATAGAAGTCTACCAAAAACCATAAGAGCCTCTAATAATTATATCAAAAAAATTGATGCTGCTTTTATTTGTTGCAATAATCACACATCTGGTTTTCAAGTCCTGTCTACGAAAAGGCAGTTTGTTACTAATTTAACCAGAACTATGCACATCCACTAATGACCAACCTCTAGTAGCAGGCACTATAGGAAATTAAAAACACATTGCAAACAATCAAGCACAAGCCCACGTGCTAGTAAGTAGACACTTTCTCAGAATGAGAACTGAGTAGCAAATTCCTTACATATTTATAACACAATCTAAACAGCTAGCACATAACTGCGGCTAAAATGCTGCTCGCGGTATGGGGGTGCTGCAATGTTCTGTGCGATACGGGATGCTTGGGAGGTCCATAACACCGATTGAAAGTTAACTTTTATATGGTCATGGTTATGCTGAAGTTCAGGGCCATCCCAAGGATGCCAAATAGCACTGATCGTACCGCAATGCAGAGCGCAACAAACTGAGCATTAATGTTCATTTATGTTCCAGTTTTACTGTAGTAGGGTCTGCTTTTCTTCATTTTGGAAGTTAAAACAAAAACTGCATCATAAGACAAATTCGGTTGGCCCAAATCTTAAAAGGCAAATAGCGAGTTCAAACTGCTTGTTGTCAGAAAGGGAGACGTGATCTCGTGAGTGGCAGTGGGAGAGGCTTTGTGTCTGTGCAAGTGGGGAGAGGCACAATGCACACAGTACAGAAGGCGCAAAGGAGATAAACCAAAAAGGCAAACGCTCATTAAAACATAATAAAAAAACTTGATTCTTGCAATACAGGCATTTGGAACATCGCACTAATACGAATTCGAATAAATTCTAAATAAATCGTCCAGCCCTACAAACAAGTGGACCATCTATTGGTCGAAGGCAGGGGTTGAAGAAAAAATAACAGCACCATGTCATTTATTACAGATACTCCTGACAGAGTAAATGAGCTAAAGCTTACCGATGCGCCCAATCTTCATGCCAGAACGAGCCAAGGCACGGAGAGCAGACTGTGCGCCTGGTCCAGGGGTCTTGGTTCTGAAAGACAAAATGTTCACACTGAGTACGGTTGCACACAAGACAATCTAATATAGTCCACTGTAGATAAATTCAGTTCCACAACACAGAAAACCGGAAAAAATACAGAATGCACGTAAACGCCCGCATGAGTAGAAATCCACTTTTTCGAGCTGTAAGAATGGTGTTGCACAACGATTTAAGTCTAGTCATAGCTTTAGTCAAAGTATGATATATTTGGCCTTGAAGAGACAAATCCTAACGACCAACTTCGTGCAAATCCGTGTGAATGCATACGATACCCAAGTTTCGTTTCAGGGCTGGGTTTATTTCCACCCACCAGCATAGCATTGTTACCACCCACCAGCATGGCATTGTTTATTCATCAGGAACAGGTGCTAAGTGATTCTTCTTTGCAACCGAGATGAACCAAGCAGCCTCAGTTCCACTTGGCTGCCTGAGCAAATTAAAACGGGGCGGGGTACAACCTTGATATTGCACCTCCACCTTTTCCCCCTCCAGAAAATGACCTTAATCCGTTCGATAAATTTGTAAATTCTCTTTAGCTAGTATGTATAAAAAAAATAAACATCTGACCATTTTATAAAATTGTATAATTGCGTGATATGTCATTTAACACAACCTGCTCCCCCAAGATGAATGTGTTCAACACTTAAGTTCCACCTCACTACAGTTCTTTGATTGGTGTAACGTTTGCTAAAAAACACCCAGATAATGATTTTTTTTATATACTTGTCATTTGCAGTGTGCATGATCATGATCAAAGACAATAGCTGTGATTATTTCCATACGCACAATTTACACATACGGGGGCTAAAATTAACACTTGCTGGTAGATTTTGACATTGGTGGATGAGATGTCTATGTCACAGCCATGTTGGCAGGTGGTCAGGGCTCCACAGTGTGAGCATTTCACTCCCATTTGTGAATAAAAAAAATAGTCAAGCATGATCACATTTATGGTCAAATGAATGCTGCAGTAGCTGTTATCAAAGTTCTCCCCTTTTCTATTTCATAGCTGGTAAATTAATTGCACGAAGTCAAAGAACTATGAATCTATATAGCTCATTACGCCTTGTGCTGCAAAACGTCCTGGCTGGGGGCTGTGAGCACCTGAAGAGCTGAGTGAAAGATTCATTTTTAGAAGCGCTGTGCACAGGCATAAAGAGTTGGTCTCATTTACTTGAAACGAAAGTCTACTGAAGTGAGAGTGTCCTTGTGTTTCTTGGCTATCTACATTGTTTTGGTCACAAGCTTGGTTGTTTTTTCTAGGTTTGAGTTTCAACTGCCAGGGAAGAAAAGACAAGGCATTCTATTAGTCAGAATCAATCTCACAGGCACAAACATGATGAGTCGCGCTACCACGGTAACCTTCCTCCCTAAAAAAGAATCTGGAACATTTGTCTCATTTGTGATATTTTGATTAAAATACGTGACAAAAAATGAAATTACCCACATACCATATTACTTGTTACATTTGTTGTAGAATTGTATTTTGTTTAACCTGTAACTAGGCAATTCGGTTAAGAACACATTCTTATTTCGAACGACTGCCTACTCCAGCCAACGCTGGGTCAATTGTGCGCCGCCCTATGGGACTCCCGACCATTGCCGGGTGTGAACCAGGGTCTGTAGTGACGCCTCTAGCACTTGTGATACCGTAAACCGCTACGCTGAGAAAGCATGCGTATCTTTTTGTGTGTTTTGTTAGTGTTATTTTGGATGGTAAAAAATGTGATTGTCTGGTAGATTTTTTTTAAAATTGACCTGTTAGTGACTGGCGGACCAAAAGGGTAATTTTATTGCCAGCTCATATAGTTCATTTGTCTGATATTCTGACAACCAGAAGGGCCCAACATTAGAAACTCCCATATTACCTCACTTCTAAATTGGAAATCTAGTAACGATAAGACTGATTGGTTCTAGAGGTTCTACTTTCAGTTACTATGCCCCTAAGTCATGTAATGGCCTACAGGTCACTACAACTTTAGTCTTTGGTCCCAAAAGGGGAAGGAGGCTCTGATACCAATGGAAACTGCACTTGTTTTTGATTGATTGCATACACTAGTTTCCACTGACCTTTTGAATGTAATGCAACATATTTGTATGCATGTAACTAATGCTGTAGTGATAATGCTTGAATTGTCACTCACATTGCTTGAACTAACTTTGGAAAGACGACCCTGGTCTTAATGGTTTCCCCTGGTTATATAAAAGTTATTTAAAAAATAAAAATATGGCAAAGTCAAAGACATGCCAGTGGTTTCCATCAGTGGTGAAGTTTTCCTTAAATAAATGTTTATTGTAAATCCAGCTCCAGCCATAGATCCAGCTTGGCTAATGTTTTGAATATGGCATAGAAAAATAATAACAACAACATTAGCAAGATACTATACCCAGCTATCTAACTAGATAAGTTTAGCATGCTAGCTGGCTATATTGTGCTGTCAGTGACCTCTGTTGAGGTTTATGAACTCCACAGGAAAATTCTCACACCCAATTCGTGAATATGTAAAGTAGCATTCACCATTCTTCAGAGGTGGAACCTAAAGGTACATTTCGTCTCTAGGACAAGGAATTACATTGAAATAGCGGCTGCAACTTCCTCTGGGGGTGGGTCCTTCAATTGCATGGTATATTTACACATGCAACAAGAGTAGTCCAAGAACAATGTACCAGAACAATTTAACTGCACCATCCACTGTA
Organism: Oncorhynchus masou masou; assembly: GCF_036934945.1. NCBI lineage: Eukaryota > Metazoa > Chordata > Actinopteri > Salmoniformes > Salmonidae > Oncorhynchus > Oncorhynchus masou. Next base: position 48,696,856 of record NC_088223.1, on the reverse strand, counting down.
GATGTACAAAAGACATGGAGCAACACCAGATTGTGCTTCAGATCAGTGAGGAGGGGGTTCCTAACCTGTTCCCGCCCGTGGCCCTCAACTTGATGTGGAGGGCAGTGATTCCCAGCTCCTTGCACCTCTGGGCGACGTCCTGGGCGGCCAACATGGCGGCGTAGGGGGAGGACTCGTCTCTGTCGGCCTTCACCTTCATACCACCAGTCACACGGCAGATAGTTTCCCTGGAGGGAGCAGGTACATGTTTAGAACAAAGCATTTGAGATCATACGACCGATTGCTATTGACGGATGGCATGCACTTTACACAGTTTAAGCCAGAAACGGCAGTCTTTTTTTTATTATAAAGCTGGGCTTGCACTATTCCATTTTATCCTGTACTTACTTGCCAGAAAGATCCGTGACGTGAACGAAGGTGTCGTTGAAGGATGCAAAGATGTGGCAGACTCCAAAGACATTCTCGCCTTCGGCAACCTGGGGTCCCAGGGCGATGACCTGTTCTTCCTTCTTTTCCTTACCCTTACGAGGTGCCATAGCTGCAAAAGATGCATTTGTCAGTATTGATGACGTCAGACATGTCTGGCATGAGCATCCATTCAAGTGCCCCAATTTGGGACTAGGTGGATTGGGCACCAGGCTAGGTCTTGGTTAAGGATGGGTTCCTTTGTCGACAACTTCATCACAATATACTTTTGTAACTAGCTAGTCCGCTAAGTTAACTGCAGGAGAGTATATGGACAACCATTAACTAGCCATTATCGCAAATGACCAATAACCAACTGTCTGGCTTAAAAGCCAACGCTCGACACAAAAATCACATAGCACCACAGGCAAACAGCTAGACTTGCTAGCTATATCATAGCATATACAACACGACAATTTCCATACAAAAATAACCCATGTGTGATTGTCAGTCACAGCAAAGTCGAGACTAAAAACTGCAGATGCCCATCGTTAGCCGACCACTTTAAGGTTAACACTGAACTACCACGACAGCAACCAAACTAGCATCACTCAGCAGGCCTCTTCGATTTAATTTGAAAACGTATTCGACTTCAAAGCTGCAAAAATGCACGACTGAAGACAATATGGTTAACATGGCAAATCATAAAACCCACTCAATATGCTACATCCAGCAAGCGAAATTCAGGCCTTACAGTGATGGAAACAAATGCTTACAGCCAACACCAATGCCATCTAATCCAAACGTCTGAAGCCGATTTCAGACAAATTACACATTTAACATACCAATCAAAGTTCAGTGTATCGATTAAAAGCACAAATGACACTTTGTACTTTATGTTAAACATGATTCATTTGGATATAAATTCTGCGACATTGTACCTGTGTGTGTCTCTTCTAAAGCCGAAACAGGAAAGGAAAGAACGAGCGTAACCGGGTTCAGAGTTCAAGCTTTCTTTTCCGGAAGTATACCATGCACTTCACTGCCATCAAGCGGTTCATTTGTAGCATAGACAGCACGCACAGTCTATCTCTCTCGTTGTCTGTACGGTGTATAAATCAACAATATAAATCAGATATATGAAAACGGCCCATTATTGTATATTTCAACATATACAGTATGTGACATATATGTACTTATGTGTGTAGATACATATATCTGTATGTATGGCCATATTACTATATGCTCGTATATGTGTGACACATGCAGTATTCACATTTATATTACATACACTACATGGCCAAAAACATGTGGACACCTGCTCGTCAAACATCTAATTCCAAAATCATAGGCATTAATATGGAGTTGGTCCCGCTTTTGCTGCTACAACAGCCTTCACTCTTCTGAGAAGGCTTTCCACGAACAAATATATATGGAAATGTCTGCTCTACCCAAAATTACAACCAACTAATTGCAGGATTACCGCAAAAATGGAAGAAAATTGTGATAAATAAAAAAATATACCAGTTTCATTTAAGGACCCAAAAATTGACAGCTGTGCCACATAGATTGCAAAATAGTTGGGAAGAGATTTTCGATGTACTGATTCCATGGCACATGGTTTATGAACTGATTCCCAAAACGACGCTGGATTCAAAACTTAGAATTTTTCATTTAAATTCGGGTTAGAGTTTGGCCAGGGTAGGTCATCATTGTAAATAAAAATGTTCTTAACTGACTTGCCTGATTAAATACATGTTTTCTTTAAACATCCCAGCTTTACAGATTTTGCTGCGATGAGACAGAATCATTAGATAATTTGTTTTGGTACTGTCCACATGTAGCTTGTTTTTTGTCACAGGTCCAGGAATGTCTGAAGAACTGCAGATAGCACTACTGGGTGATTTGAAAAATCATAGTCAATCGATCATTAATATAATAATACTTTTAGCAAAAAAATGTATCTTTAATTTGCAATCTGTAGAAACTATGAGAATAGAAAGGTTCAGAACTTTTGTGAAACATCACAGCACAGTTGAAAAATATATGGCAAATAGAAATCCAATAGGGATGGAGATAGGTGGGAGGGGTTGAGTGGATCTGAAGGGTGGGTCTAATAAGATAACTAATGTAAAATATACGGTGTCCGTAAAATGTATATAGGTTCAGAACTTTTGTGAAACTGCACAGTTAAAAATATAGGGCAAATAAAACTGTATGGTCTTCAGAAATAGATGGGATGGGTTGATGGTAGGTGAAGGATAGGAGTAAAAACAAGAATAACTAATGTAAAATAGATTGTGTCTATAACATTTTTAAAGTATGTATAAGCTGGAAGTAGAAGCCAAAGTGTTGTTGTTCATTAGTTTACTTCAATTTGGGGAGGGGTGGTAGGGTTAGTGGAAAATATATGTATATATAGTACCAGTCAAAAGTTTGGACAGCTCCTCCTTCATGCTTCACGGTGGGAACCACCCATGTGGAGATCATCCGTTCACCTACTCTGCATCTCACAAAGACACCAAAAATCTCAAATTTGGACTCATTAGACCAAAGGACCGATTTCCACCAGTCTAATGTCCATTGCTCATGTTTCCTGGTCCAAGCAAGTCTCTTATTATTATTGGTGTCCTTTTAGTAATGGTGTCTTTGCAGTCTCCTCTGAACAGTTGATGTTGTAATGTGTCTATTACTTGAACTCTGTGAAACATTTATTTGGCCTGCAATCTGAGGCGCAGTTAACTCTCATGAACTTATGCTCTGCAGCAGAGATAACTCTGGGTCTTCCTTTCTTTGGCGGTCCTCATGAGAGCCAGTTTCATCAAAGACGTTTTTGCGACTGTACTTGAAAAAACTTTGAAAGTTCTTGGAATGTTCCGCATTGACTGACCTTCATGTCATAAAGTAATGATGGACTGTCAATTCTCTTTGCTTATTTGAGCTGTTCTTGCCATAATATGGACTTGGTCTTTTACCAAGTAGGGCTATCTTCTGTATACCACCCCTACCTTTTCACAACACAACTGATTGGCTCAAATACAAGAAGAAGAAGGAAAGGCATTCCACAAATGTACTTTTAACGAGATGGGTGTCCCTAAACCGGGATGGATGTTACTAACGTGCGCTAATGTGACCAGAATGACGTTGAATACAACAGCCAACTTCCCAGGACATAGACATGTGTTATATGGGCAATTACGCTTAAATTCGTATTAATCTAACTGTACTGTCCAATTAATTAACAGTAGCTATTACAGTGAAAAAACACCATGCTGTTGTTTGAGGAGAGTGCACAACAACAACAAAAACTCGTATCACTGGCTTGATACATTCACCTCTGAAGGCAAATAATGTACTTGCATTCAGTACTCTTGCTCTGATTTGTCATCCTGAGGGTCCCAGAGATAAAATGTAGCATAATTTTGTTTGATAAAATCTATTTTTAATGTAGGAACTGGGGTCTACAGTTTGACCCCACTGCTGTCTCTTGCTCCACATCCACCACGACCGGCCATCTAGATGTGTGAAAGTTAGTGTATAAGCTAATGTTCCATCATGTATGACATTCCTGGGAGTATGTAAACTTAAATAGTTTGTTACCATAGCATACCATATCATGTTTGTATGTCCTCTATAGTTATGTACTTGCAAATGTATGAATTGACCAATTCGGCACATTTGCGCAAAGTCCTTGCAGACTTGATACAAAATATTGTGCAGTAATGTAATTCTTCACTGGATCAGTCTGAAACGTTGCACACACACTCTCCAAAATCTAAATTACACCTAGACTCCTATCTGAAAGTATGGCCTTTCTCTTGCATTTCAAAGATGAAAAATTAAAATAAATAAACGCTTGTCTTATTATTTGTATTTTCGTTTACCAGATCTAATGTGTTATATTCTCCTACATTCATTTCACATTTCCACAAACTTCAAAGTGTTTTCTTTCAAACGGTATCAAGAAAATGCATATCTTTGCTTCAGGTCCTGAGCTACAGGCAGTTAGATTTGGGTATGTTATTTTAGGCTAAAACTTTTAAAAAAGGGTACAGTCCTTAAGAGTCACACCTGTTAATTGAATTGCATTCCAGGTGACTACCTCATGAAGCTGGTTGAGAGAGTGCCAAGAGTGTACAAAGCTGTCATCAAGGCAAAGAATATAATTCAATTTTTTTAAACAGTTTTTTGTTTACTGCATGATTCCATATGTGTTATTTCATAGTGCTGATGTCGTCACTATTATACTACAATGTCGAAAATAGTATTAAAAAAAAAGAAGAAAAACCCTGGAGTGAGTAGGTGTGTCCAAACTTTTGACTGGTACTGTTAATATATATATACACATACCTACTCATTCAAGCGTTTTTCTTTATTTTTACTATTTTATACGTTGCAGAAAAACAGTCTTTCCACTAAATGTTGGAATATTGCTGCAGGGAATTGCTTCCATTCAGCCACAAGAGCATTAGTGAGGTCGGACACTGATGTTGGGCAATTAGGCCTGGCTCACAGTCGACGTTCCTATTCATCCCAAAGGTGTTCGATGGGGATGAGGTCAGGGCTCTGTGAAGGCCAGTCAAGTGCTTCCACACCGATCTCGACAAAACATTTCTGTATGGACCTCGCTTTGTGCACGGGGCATTGTCATGTTTAAACAGGAAAGGGCCTTCCCCAAACTGTTTCCTCAACGTTGGAAGTACATAATCATCTAAAATGTAATTGTATGCTGTCGCGTTAAGATTTCCCTTCACTGGAAGTAAGGGTCCTAGCCCAAACCATGAAAAACTGCCCCAGACCATTAATCCTCCTCCACCAAACTTTACAGATCGCACTATGCATTCGGGCAGGTAGCGTTCTCCTGGCATCTGCCAAACCCAGATTTGTTAATCGGACTGCCAGAAAGGTGATGCGTGATTCATCACTCCAGAGCACAATGGCAGCAAGCTTTACTCCACTCCAGCCGATGCTTGGTATTGCGCATGGTGATCTTAGGCTTATGTGTGGCTGCTTGGCCATGGAAACCCATTTCATGAATCTCCCGATGAACAGTTATTGTGCTGACGTTGCTTCCAGAGGTAGTTTGAAACTCGGTAGTGAATGTTGCAACCGAGGACAGATGATTTCTTACGCGCTACGCATTTCAGCACTCGGCAGTCCCGTTCTGTAAGCTTGTGTTCTACCACTTCGCGGCTGAGACATTGTAGATCCTAGATGTTTCCACTTCACAATAGCAACACTTACAGTTGACTGGGTCAGAAACTGACCTGTTGTATAGGTGGCATCCTATGACGGTGCCACATTGAAAGTCACTGAGCTCTTCAGTACGGGCCATTCTACTGCCAATATTTGTCTATGTAGATTGCATAGCAGCTCGATTTGATTTACCTGTCAGCAAAGGGTGTGGCTGAAATAGCCGAATCCACTAATTTGAAAGGGTGTCCACATACTTTTGTAAATATAGTTTATGTAACGGGAACATTAATTTAGTGATACTTAGTAGTCATGGTAATAAAACATTCGAACAAATGACTCAAAACACTAAACACATTTAATCCAATTAATTCAATTTTTTGCTCCCATCGCTTCTTAATTCAGCCATGTTATTGTTGTAAGCCATTCCCACGTGTCCATTTGTTGAACCAGGTAAGGACTTCATGGCAGAATCTGTGGAGGGAATGCAACAAATCCAAGATAAATAGCACATAGAACAGTTAGGGGTTGGGTTAGGAGGTCATACATGTTTTTTTTGTGGTTGTTTTTTTTCCAAAAGCTTATCAGATTCAGTTGAATAAGAAATCCTTGACCATTAATGGCCTATTTGCAATGATTAAATTAAGGGATAGTTCACTTTTGTTTTACAGCTTATAGTCAGTAAGAGGGTTCCTTTCCCTGAAAGTAGTCCATGGGCCAGGAGAAACTGTAATCCATGGTTCAAAGATTTTTAAATAGCCACTATTGACTTGAGGGGATTTAGCAATCTGACTATAAACTCTAAAAAAAGTAAACTATCCCTTTAACATCTTAAATTAGTTGAATGGGGGAAAAAAATAAATCTCGAAATCAGTGTCTGGAAAACTATTCACCATTCTTTCTATATATCCCATTTAGCAGACGCTTTTGTCCAAAGCGACTTACAAGTCGGCTGGGGCCACTACTTTTACATATGGGTGGTCCCAGCGGGAATCGAACCCACGACGCTTGGCGTTGCAAGCGCCATGCTCTACCAACTGTTTTAAGCGATAATATTGAAATGGAACGAGTACCAGACCACTGCAAATCTACCAAGACCTGGCCGTCCCTCTAAACTTTCAGCTCATACAAGGAGAAGACTGATCAGAGATGCAGCCAAGAGGCCCATGATCACTCTGGATGAACTGCAGAGATCTACAGCTGAGGTGGGAGACTCTGTCCATAGGACAACAATCAGTCGTATATTGCACAAATCTGGCCTTTATGGAAGAGTGGCAAGAAGAAAGCCATTTCTTAAAGATATCCATAAAAAGTGTCGTTTAAAGTGGGTGGATTGTATTTATCATCATTAGTCATTTAGGTCAACATTGGATCATTCAGAGATCCTCACTGAACTTCTGGAAAGAGTTTGCTGCACTGAAAGTAAAGGGGCTGAATAATTTTGCACGCCCAATTTTTCAGTTTTTGATTTGTTAAAAAAGTTTGAAATATCCAATAAATGTCGTTCCACTTCATGATTGTGTCCCAATAGTTGTTGATTCTTCACAAAAAATACAGTTTTATATCTTTATGTTTGAAGCCTGAAATGTGGCAAAAGGACGCAAAGTTCAAGGGGGCCGAATACTTTCGCAAGGCACTGTATATATACTATACCACAGCCCCCACACCTCTCTGATTCAGAGGGGTTGGGTTAAATGCGGAAGACACATTTCAGTTGAATGCATTCAGTTGTACAACTGACTAGGTATCCCCCTTTCCTTTTCCATAGAATTAGAATGAGTAAAATGGACATTCCCATCAGAAACAGTGTTGGTTTGCGTGAACAGCAACAAGCCTCTTTCACAGGCGATGTGCCTCCGGTTACCTGTTATCCTTAAATGTGCATCCTGAGATGGAAACCCCCCAAAAATGACCCAATGTGATTAGATCTTCTTCAAACTTGGAGATGAAATTCGACTGAGCCTGAACATGCTTCTCCATCACCTGCAAGGCCCAGCCCTTCCATGATCTAAGGGCCTTTGACCCTTATAGTCATTCTAATTCTACGGTCTATACGATCTCTCTACATACCTCTCAGGTTGCTCTTCAGCAACATGTCAACATCAAAAGCACCCAACAGCAGCTCTTGCCTCGTTGCATGACCGCCCTGCAGACGTTCTTTGGGACCGTAACGTTTGAGCCTGGGTGAATTTCGATCTGCAAAACATGAATAATTCAGTCAGATGCTGTAAAAGACTAGAACGTACTGTAAGTACAGTAACATAATACATTCTCTTTATTTAAAATAGTCATGCCAGCTAATACACTGACTTGTATTTAAAAATACACCATTATCTTAAGATTATATAAAAGTTAACAATCATGTACTGTTTCAATAACAATAAATACACATATAAGAAAGTCTGTTTTAACCAGCCATCTCAATACTCAGCAAGCCTACGGTAGCACTAAGCTAATAGCAACCCTATAGAATTGACAGGCTAGTGTTAGCGCAGTTAGCTTAGCGTTAGTGTATGACATTTTAATGGCATCGGACCGAGGCTCTGCATCTGTCCTCGTGCTCCTAGACCTTAGTGCTGCTTTTGATACCATCGATCACCACATTCTTTTGGAGAGATTGGAAACCCAAATTGGTCTACACGGACAAGTTCTGGCCTGGTTTAGATCTTATCTGTCGGAAAGATATCAGTTTGTCTCTGTGGATGGTTTGTCCTCTGACAAATCAACTGTAAATTTCGGTGTTCCTCAAGGTTCCGTTTTAGGACCGCTGTTGTTTTCACTATATATTTTACCTCTTGGGGATGTTATTCGAAAACATAATGTTAACTTTCACTGCTATGCGGATGATACACAGCTGTACATTTCAATGAAACATGGTGAAGCCCCAAAATTGCCCTCGCTAGAAGCATGTGTTTCAGACATAAGGAAGTGGATGGCAGCAAACTTTCTACTTTTAAACTCGGATAAAACAGAGATGCTTGTTCTAGGTCCCAAGAAACAAAGAGATCTTCTGTTGAATCTGACAATTAATCTTAATGGTTGTACAGTCGTCTCAAATAAAACTGTGAAGGACCTCGGCGTTACTCTGGACCCTTTTTGAAGAACATATCAAGACCATTTCAAGGACAGCTTTTTTCCATCTACGTAACATTGCACAAATCAGAAACTTTCTGTCCAAAAATGATGCAGAAAAATTAATCCATGTTTTTGTCACTTCTAGGTTAGACTACTGCAATGCTCTACTTTCGGGCTACCCGGATAAAGCACTAAATAAACTTCAGTTAGTGCTAAATACGGCTGCTAGAATCCTGACTAGAACCAAAAATTTGATCATATTACTCCAGTGCTAGCCTCCCTACACTGGCTTCCTGTCAAAGCAAGGGCTGATTTCAAGGTTTTACTGCTAACCTACAAAGCATTGCATGGGCTTGCTCCTACCTATCTCTCTGATTTGGTCCTGCCGTACATACCTACACGTACGCTACGGTCACAAGACGCAGGCCTCCTAATTGTCCCTAGAATTTCTAAGCAAATAGCTGGAGGCAGGGCTTTCTCCTATAGAGCTCCATTTTTATGGAACGGTCTGCCTACCCATGTCAGAGACGCAAACTCGGTCTCAACCTTTAAGTCTTTACTGAAGACTCATCTCTTCAGTGGGTCATATGATTGAGTGTAGTCTGGCCCAGGAGTGGGAAGGTGAACGGAAAGGCTCTGGAGCAACGAACCACCCTTGCTGTCTCTGCCTGGCCGGTTCCCCTCTTTCCACTGGGATTCTCTGCCTCTAACCCTATTACAGGGGCTGAGTCACTGGCTTGCTGGGGCTCTCTCATGCCGTCCCTGGAGGGGGTGCGTCACCTGAGTGGGTTGATTCACTGATGTGGTCATCCTGTCTGGGTTGGCGCCCCCTTGGGTTGTGCCGTGGCGGAGATCTTTGCGGGCTATACTCAGCTTTGTCTCAGGATGGTAAGTTGGTGGTTGAAGATATCCCTCCAGTGGTGTGGGGGCTGTGCTTTGGCAAAGTGGGTGGGGTTATATCCTTCCTGTTTGGCCCTGTCCGGGGTGTCCTCGGGTGGGGCCACAGTGTCTCCTGACCCTCCTGTCTCAGCCTCCAGTATTTATGCTGCAGTAGTTTATGTGTCGGGGGCTGGGGTCAGTTTGTTATATCTGGAGTACTTCTCCTGTCCAATTCGGTGTCCTGTGTGAATCTAAGTGTGCGTTCTCTAATTCTCTCCTTCTCTCTCTCGGAGGACCTGAGCCCTAGGACCATGCCCCAGGACTACCTGACATGATGACTCCTTGCTGTCCCCAGTCCACCTGGCCGTGCTGCTGCTCCAGTTTCAACTGACCTGAGCCCTAGGACCATGCCCCAGGACTACTTGACATGATGACTCCTTGCTGTCCCCAGTCCACCTGGCCGTGCTGCTGCTCCAGTTTCAACTGTTCTGCCTTATTATTATTCGACCATGCTGGTCATTTATGAACATTTGAACATCTTGGCCATGTTCTGTTATAATCTCTACCCGGCACAGCCAGAAGAGGACTGGCCACCCCACATAGCCTGGTTCCTCTCTAGGTTTCTTCCTAGGTTTTGGCTTTTCTAGGGAGTTTTTCCTAGCCACCGTGCTTCTACACCTGCATTGCTTGCTGTTTGGGGTTTTAGGCTGGGTTTCTGTACAGCACTTTGAGATATCAGCTGATGTACGAAGGGCTATATAAATAAATTTGATTTGATTTGTATACCGTTAAAAAAAATAATAATAATACAAGTCTGTAATATATAACACTTGAAATCTGGAGATGTCAGGGCATAGAAAATATAAACGGAGTAGAAAAGAAACCACAATATTATCTCAGAGAAGCTATGAATCAATAAATTAAAACCAGAATATTAGCTGGCACCATTTCTTCATGTTATTCTATGGGCTAGGCTAGCTTGGCCGCAAACCATCTCATCTCTATGTCAATATCACTTACAGTTTTCACTCGATCAATTGACACATTTCAACTTCACACGTTCAACATAAAAGGTAAATATCACTCAGAACACTATTTAGTCTCCAACATTTTCTATAAATAAAGTGCTTGTGTACAGTAGCGGTGCGTGGGTAAAATCACTGGGGAAGCTAAACCAGAAAAAAAGCCATATTACAACCTAGTGTATGTGTTGTGATAATTGTGTTGTTTGCTCGGTAACCTGTTAGTTCATATGCCTTGACACCGTGAAAAATAGGCTTAAGGCCGAGACGATAAGAAGAGAGTGGCAGAATAAATTCAACCACACCTTTGTTTCATCACAAAACTGAAATCAGAAGAGCAACATCTGTCCGGTGAAGTCCACAAAGCACATTGCATGTAACAGGGAAGGGAGACTCTCATACCGCACCCCCTGCTGTTGGCAATATGCATAAACGATTCCCAATGGAAATTCTGGGAGGACTCAGTCCAAAATAATAGGTAATTACAACCCGACTGCAGTCATTAGTTAGAACCATAATATCTCAACCATGTTTTATAAATACAATGTGATGCCATAACCTTATGGGCAGCCACAACTACAGTGTATGACAATAAACAGGTTTCTGTGCATTTTCAAAATTTACATAAATTATAAACCTACAATAGTTACCCCTACCCCATCTCAATCTATTCTCAAAATGTTGGCAAGTATCATCTACAGTAGCTACAAGAAACAAAGTAGTAATAATGTTGCCTAACACCAAATGCAATGACTAAATAATTAATCCCTACATGTGAGATTTATGTATGGGTTTTAAATATACGATGTAAAAAAACTTTTAAGGAAAACATTTCAGAGAAATAAATCCATTGAACAAAAAAATAATCCATGTACATTTTGCATGAGGAAAATAATATAATATATTTTAAATTGTCTGTCACGTTCTTTGATATTTATGGGCATACATTACTTTTCCCTATCCTGTTCAGTCAGGATTCAGCTCAAATTAAGCACTGAATTTACTGTTATATGACATCTAAGAAGACAATTTACAGTCACTCACCACGTTCCCATCCAGTTATGAAAGTAAAGTCATCTTATTTTGAAAAAATCACGACAGCTATGATAGAAACAGGTAATTTCAGTATATTTTTTTAATAAATGCCGACAGATAATTTGTTTGACATGGGATCTTTTTGCGTCGGGAAAATTAATTGACAGAAATTGTGGTGGAAACGCCCTTATGCGCAAATATTATATAATAACCATCAGATCGAAGTAAACTTGGAGTCAACGCGATGAATTGGTGTGTGGTCCTCCCAATACGACTCAGGACAGACACCATGCAGTTTATTAGGCTACAGATGAAGTTATGAACTTCAGAGTGGTGAAAGTGCAGGATGATCTTGATGCACCTTTCCCAAATATATCGAGGGTCTCATTCTGGTGACATGATTGATGCTTGCCTGCCGTTTGACAAATAAAACTATTCTCGCTCTTATCCATAAACAAGCCTACCCGGACTGTATCTGCGTGCCGTTGGCTAGAGTTAAAATGCCAGGGCCAGAGTATCTGTATTTGCTATTTAATGCATAACTCGGTAGAATTGACTCCGTAGAATTGAAAATGCGACGGAAACCCATTGAACTTTTATTATTCGGTACATGAACATTTAAGGGGAAAAAAATACATTTCTGCACTGTCATCACGCACTGAGTTTTATCCGCAACAAATCCGTTTGGAGCGAAAATGCGGATATTTTCTTGGTGATTTTTTAGAATATTCGCATGAAAATCTGTCGCCAGTTGGATGAAACCTCGTTTATGTGCCACATTGGTTTACACAGTTTTCAGGTTGGGTCCCTGTCCTGCTCTTATCACATTACATATTCCAAGAGATCGTCATCAACTACATGTAAAATAAAAATGCATGACCAAAGTTTAAAAGACAGTGGTTTCTT